>NW_017672439.1:0-95117 GCF_001879085.1 Nicotiana attenuata | reverse complement strand
AAAACCTTGTAAGGAAAAAAAAGTGAAGCGTGTATTAACTCCCCTGATAAGAGCATCAATTCACATCTTTAAGCCTTTGCATTCCAATCTTATATACCATCTTCAAAAGATTGTAGGTAGAGATTTGATTAAACAAATCAACCATATTATCTTAAAATGAATATGTTGCACCTTGAAATCATCATTCTTGATAGATATGTAATATCTTCAAATAATGCCGTGGTGTAGCCTTTTCAATATCTCCATAGAGGTATTCTCGCTACCAGATTATCATGCTTACAGTTATTGCAAGATACATATGTGCACCAATTACACATAGGATATGGTACTTCATGACCAAGAATTGTATATGCTTTAAGCGATTTAAATCCTTCAAATGATTGTCATAAGTTAAGTCATACAAGCCATATAAATGGACTTCTGATTTATATCAAGTTTTCTCTTCATGCTAGACATATAAGATAGATAAAGATGATTGCACACACTATTGACTTTATACTTTCAAGTGTTTGAACTACAGGCCCAAAATTATATGTCTTCCATACGAAATAAATTCTACTTGAATTGTTTCTTTAGACATAGGATCCTCATATATATGTATATTTAACGTTATCATAGATATAACCGATGAACAATTTATATCAGTTCCAACCACCTATTTTCGTAGAGATCTTTAATTCACATTTCCAAGTACCTAAACCTCTCCTGAGATGTTATGAAGTATTATGTCATGTGATCTTGTAGATCACTTGACTCCTTACTGTGATCATTTTGACCATTTTCTCATCTTCTTTATCAACAATTTTATTCGAAACCAATTTGTCTATACGCTTTAGGCGTACCATAGACTTTGTCTTTCCAGGACTTATTCTAATAGGATCATTTGCAGTAAAAATATAGTTACTTTCTTTGGGTCAGCAAATGCGTCTGCATGTTTTGCAATATATTGCAGATGAATTATCTTTTTACGAGCTTCAAGTTCATATTATTTTATTTGAGGATCTAGATGTAGGAATGATGACTCATTCTACATAACTTTTTCTCATTTGTTTAGCACGTCTCCCCCTCATGTTAAAAAAACTAACTTGCTTCCTCAACTTTGGAATGTGTTATGGTATTAATCAAAATATACACCGTACATCAATAAAATAAAATTATTTGATTCCTGACCCTGAACCACTTGTGAAGGGAGAATGTAATGTACTTTCGTATTTAACGTGTATCAAATTGATATAGATAACTTTGTTCTCATAAGCAATAGTTTAACTATTAAGCGGAGGCACTCAATAAATTATTTTGCTAATCATGTTATGATGTAAACCAACTTATTAAGATGAGTTATCTTGAATAGAAAATATGAAACTTATGCTCGAAGTTAAATTATTGAGCAAATTACCTTGCAAATATCAGGTTGTGGGTTAATAAAAATCGCACATGTAACTATCTCATAGATGCATCATATGTGGTATACATGGCACGTGAATGAGCCCATATTCACCTTTGATATTTGTAGTATTCATGGGATTCAATCGTAATTTTAGCTGGTCATTAATTTAAAAGAACAATCAATGTAATAGAATTCGAAAAGAACTTTCAAGTTCTTTAATATTTACCCATGTGAATTCTTTTTTTTTTTTTTGCACATCATACTTAATTAACATTGCTAAATCAATTATGCCAACTGGATAAATTATCAATATTGATAAACTTCATGTTTACAACATGATGTGTGCAATTATCAATGAACTCCAAGTTTATTATGATATGAGTTTTTAAATAAACCATCACTTTATAGTGGTATTCTTTTATTTGTGTAGTACAAATTGGAGAATAAAGCGGGTAGCTTCTCATATATATATTATCCCGCTAAAAGTTGTAGTAATAGAAGATATTAAATCGTTCATTTCTTTATAGTCTCAATATAACCAACCGCTTTTGCGAATACTTTAGAAACTAAATAATTTTCTTTGAGACTTACTACGACACAATACATTATTGATAATCAATTTTATCCCTCCAAAATAGTAATAATTGGCTCTTTCAGAGCTCTCAATTAATTTGGTACTACCACACATTCATATACATCCACATGGTGAATATCTCTTTGAAAGAGGAAGTTATACCATTATGGTCATTGTCGAAATTATATGCAAGATCTGTTTCTTGCATTAATGTTACTCTTTATTAATCTCATTGGCAAAATACTTTAACGTACAATAGGTATGTGACCAATAAGCATTCACGCCATAATAATGATATTATTTCTTATTTCATCTCAAACCTCCTTCTAGAGGTGAGTGTGGTATATTCACCACCGCTAGCACGTTCATATTCTTCCAAGAATGTATATGTATTCATAAATCACATGCTATCACATTCATATAATGAATGGACCATAATCATCTATATGTGCTTTACAAAATCTCATGTCAAATCAATGACAAATATTACTTCCACAGATTGAAAGATTATTTTAAGAATCATTATTATTGTAATTACCACAGTGATCACAATTATAATTTTTTCTATTGCCACACCCACATCCATTGATACCTTTACGGTAATAATTTTATCTTCTTTCAGTCTTATTACATACTAATATCACATTCTCTTAAGGGAACAATAATGAAGCAAATTCAACGAGACGGATTTTCACTTCTTATGCTCAGAATCATACTTGAATTCGATCATGGCAAGACATATGAATTTTACCACTTCGGGTGGTTATAATTATTTTTTTACAAACTCTATTAGAGTTATAATCAATATTTATTGTCTTTGCTTGTATTTAAAATTAAATTATAGAATTTAACGAATTTAAAAGAGAAAAATAAAGTAAAATACTTACCTTAAATCCAGAATTTAATCATGAAAAAAGTTCATGAAATAATTGACAATCATTATGTTCAATATTTTGTACAAGTTGAACACTACGCGTATATCCCAAAACCTCTACTCAATTGGTAGGAGTCTCGTGCTGATAACGTGTTATAAAATAATAAAAGAAAAGAAGAATATTACAGAGAAAAGTAGAGAGAGAATGCTTATTGATTTGAGATAATTGACATAATTTCAAGCACTAGATTATTTTTGAGCTTATAAGTATTTATGCTATTTATAACAAGTGATAAGTAAGGTCGTGAAGGTGAGAGGGTAAACGAGTTGAAGAAAATGAGGTTGGTCGAAGTTTAACATTTTGGGATAAAATACAGTCCAAGCCATAACACCCCATATTTATGGACTAGTGCTATACCACTTGGCCATGATAGTATGGTATATGAAGTATATTAGTATTTAACTGAAATGAGATTAACAGATTAATTATTAGTATAATTGGCTCAATGGGAAATTATAGTGAAAAATAAATTAAAGTGAATTATTGAATAATTGGAGTAGTGGATAACATTCCACATGTCACATGGTGACAGCAACATTAGTGACTAATCTACACCCATAAGTGTTGGTGGCACTATTAAACTCAATGCCTCAAGGGAGAAGCTAAGGAGGACATGTGTAAATAGAAAAAGGTTACAATTATGTCTCTTGTTTCACTTGAATTGAGAATGAAATTGAAGAATAGATAGGTTCAACAGGGTGTAGGAGCAAGGAACTCTTATTTGAGATGATTTCAGCAACATGAACTCAGAATTTCATGAAAGCAAAGAGTAATCTTTCTCAAATACAATACATGGGTTTTGTGCACCACCTCAATCTCGTTGTTCTATTTTGGCGCGTTGGTTAATCCGGGCTTCACTGATATGAAGGTGGAATAAGAGTATTTCATGGAAAATAACGTAAGAATTTTCCTCTCGTTGGTGTATTTAAATTCAGCTAGGTCATGGCTAAATTGTAGGACAAGAATTATGGAACTAATAGCGGAAAATCGTATGTTGACGTTGTTGTTGTATTGGCTATTCGGTAATTTTCTAAGTTTTATTATGGCTGGAAATTATTGGAGTAACTTGAGTATACAGTTGGTATAGTCATTTATATGTGTTTTGAAGGAAAGAAAAGATTATAGAAGTGTGGTTGATAAGCATAGCCGATCTTTCCGCTTGTTGTATCATTGTTTAGGTTGTAAAACTTGTTATAGGAATTTCTAGTTGTGTTTTTGTATTAACTTGCCTATGGAAGGCTTGAGGGAATGATAGGAACAAGGGAAATACTATCAATTTCACTGCATGATAGGTTATCTTCTGTTATGCGATTAAGAGAATTGTTCATATGGTTGATAATAGTATTAGTCTTGTTATCTTATAAATCGTGAAGCAGATTCGAGTTGAACGCTTGGGATAGTGGGTTAAGACCAGGGATATTAACGCTATCCAATTCTTTCCTTTTAGCATTGTTACACCCCATATTTACGCCATAAGTAAATTGATGAAAGCTCGAAAATGAGATATTACATCCCGTATTTTTTGTACGTTAAAGTTTCGTCATAATTTAATCGATGTAGACTCGGGGATGAGATTATGTTTAGGTTATAAGTATTTATGCTATTTATAACAAGCGATAAGTGTCGTGAAGGTTAAAGGGTAAACGAATCACACGAAAACGAGTTTCGTTGAAGGTTGTTGATTTAGAATATAATACAATCCGAGCCATAAAACCCGGTATTTTTGGACTAGTTGAGAATATAATTTGGTATACGTTGAAGATTTGCCCATAGCGGCGGAAATGATATGATGGGATGCCCTCAGAGGCTTGATGACATTATGAACACATATACCTATGCATGGTATGACATTTATACACATATGCATGACATTATAAAAATTAAATGATTTATAGATCTATGCAAACGTACATGTCGAGTCTTTTACTCCATGTTTCTCTCATGTCTATTACTTACTGATTTTTCATTCCTTACATACTCGGTATATTATTTGTACTGACGTCCCTTTTACTTGGGAATGCTGCATTTTATGCCTGCAGGTCCCGATAGACAAGTCGAGAGTCCTACAAGTAGAGTATCAGCTCAGCGGAAGATGTTGGTGCACTCCATTTGTTTCGGAGTTGCTTGTTTGGTTAGTATGATTTAGACGTGTATTGTTTGGTATGGCGGGACTCTGTCCCGACCTTTATGAAGATTATGTACTCTTAAAGGCTTGTAGACAAATATCATGTATACTGATGCTTGTATGGCCTTGCCGGCCTATAGTTTGAGTTTACAAATGATCATGTTGGCCTTATAGGCCTCTACATCAGATGTATAACTTATTATATCATGCTGGGTCTTCCTATATTGATTATTCCCCTATACTTATTCTGGTTAACCGACTATGGCCCGCTTGGCCATTTGCCAATGAAAGTACAATAAGAATTATGTTGGTACCCGGTTGAGTAAGGTACCGGGTGCCCGTCACGGCCCATGGGTTTGGTCATGACAAAAGTGGTATCAAAGCAGTTCTGTCCTAGGGAGTCAATAAGCCGTGTCTAGTAGAGTCTTGTTTATGGGTGTGTCGTGCTCCACACTTATAAGCAGGAGTATTAAGGGCATTTAGGGCTGACACTCTTTCTTATTACTTTAGATCGTGTGGTACAGCTTAGTTGTAAGAACTCAATTTCCTAAACTATATTTTACTTATAGTACGACGATACTTACATCTAGAAAGACGGTTGGTATGAAATATTGTTGTGGAAGAGTTGAGTCAGAGGAACTCAATTTTTGCATCATGCTTATGATGGATAAATATGAGGTATTCAACAAATCATGTGGATACTAAGATGTGTAAGCTTCTTGATAAGGATCCGTAAGGCAAGAATGCCTATCCACTCTTACAATAAAAAAGAATAAGGAGGGACACGAAAGTTTCAGCAAGTAAAAGGAGCAAGGTGAAAGAGGGTACGAGGCACTCGGTTAATGATGATTATAAGTATTATAGATTCTATAGTCAAGTGAAGGAAGAGACGAGAGGTGACAGGACTAAGGACAATAAAAGAGTATAGGCCATACAGTTATGTCCTCATTCCGAGAAATAAGTTCGCAACTCTAATGCGATTACCAAAAGAAAAAGTTAGATCATAGATTAATAGAACCAGTATGGATTGGTGAACAAGATAAACTAAACATCAATTAGGAACTAAGTGATTGATAATAGTAGGCTCATGAGAATTTTAGATTTTGTTCTGGTGATAATAGAATAGGCAACAGAAGAAGATTCATGAGAAATTCAGAGAATGGTCATTCAAGAAGACGGTTCCCTAAAGCAAGCAATATGAGCAAAGTTCAGCTTAACAGACCATATGTGCTAGTTATACTAAGTGTTTCCATCGTGATTAAGGAATTTTGTTATCCTTGGTACAGAATGATTACAGCAATGCGAGAAAGGGTCATCGATGATGTGAAAGGATGCCAAAGATGAAGAGGTAAAACATATGTAGGTAGGTCATCCTCGCTCCAACTCTTAGTACTCCCCTAAAGGGCGGAATATGGAATGATGTGGCATTAAGCCAGAATTAAGTGGTTCTAGTAATTATGGAATGGTAAAGGAAGAATGTGAATAAAATAAAAAAGGGGATGAGATTGAAATTATCCAAAGCTACGATTCCAGAACGTTAAGCAAATACGACGTCAAGGAGTGGAAGTAAGGGTTCCTGCCCGTAATGTTATTGATAGATAAGGAACCAGTGTGAGAGGTAAGTTAAGACAAAGGAAATAACCCAAGAAAGATTACGCGGAATACTGATATGAGAATGGGCCAACGACTAGTTAGCAGTTAATTCAGGAAGAGCCTAGTTATGGCTAGATAGGAGGTTACAGACGAATCAGCAGATCGTGCAAGCTAAGCATAGTAAAACCCAACATAGGGAATTCAGCCTCACAGTAATATCATTGTAATACTTTAAGACATATTCATATAGGAGTCGGGGTAGTCAGAGGTACCGTATGAATGTTATGGGAATAAAAGAGAGTGTCACTTGGAAGACTGTCAAAATACTAGTTCAGAGGCAACCCTACAAGCACAAGGGCGTGGAGATAAGAAACTACGAATAATTATAGGCAAGGAAGGACATCAAAATGTCCGTAATAAGCTCGCAGCTTCACAAGAGTCAGAGGGTCTTCCCTAACTACTACAACGAAGGACTAGTTAAAATAAGGAAGAAGGCTTCAACCTAAGCACCGTGACCTAAAGTGGAAATTGTCTTGTAACAATAGTCTCACAACAATATTGTATGCACCCCATAAGAAAGTGACAACTATCGTGGTTAATGAACGGGAAAAAGAAAAAAAATCAAAAGATGATATTCAAGATCATATGGGTTGTATGGAATTCCAATATGTGTGGGCACTAAGATAAGCCAAGTACTCATGCAACAAGTGGCAGAACGACCAGGAAAAGTAATTGCTTACATCTGAAGAAAGTTGAGAAGGAACAAAAGGAATTATTCAATCAATGATCCAGAGTTAGTCACGTTATGATGGCATCTAAGATGTCGGAGTATTACCCGTGCATCATACATGTTGAAAATCACACAGCCGTAGAAGACTCCGGTATAAGTTTTAAAAAAATTGAGTCCAGGTCATAGACAAAGGATTGAATTATTAGAAGATTGTATACTGGATATTCCATAGCGTCCATGAAAGGCTAAACATAATAACCAATACCATGAACCGCAGGTCAGGAGATAGCTTAAGCCTACATAGAGGCTGATCAGAAGAAGGAGGAAACTAAAGAGTTACATCGACGAAGTAAATTAGGAATTCGATTATTGGACCCAAAAAATTATAGAAATCGTGATTGAGCACATTACAGGGTCACTCTTAATATTAAAGGTACAAGAGGAATAGTACAACAACCATATTCTATACCGGACCTATGATAAAGCCGGTTAGAAAAGTACCAGCCTCATAAGAAGTCAGTCCGTATCGTGTATGCACCAGAGGTGCAAGTATTATAATAAAGCTTCATGTTATGGACGTGAATTACACCTAGATGGAAGGGAGGTCATGAAAGAAATAGGATGCAAGATTTCAAGGTAAGTAAGGTAAAGGTGAACAACGTACGAGATACTCAAAGGCAAAAGATCGTGAATAGTCCATACTTCGGTTAAAAGGCTAGAAGCGCGGGGATTCAATATCATGGAATAATAGCGGCATCGTCACTAGCATATCTTCCAGCCTATGGTCTAGGTATCGAAAAACTTGACTAAGAGAGTAAAGAAGAGTTAGAGGCGATGTGATGTCTCGCTTGATGTTCCAAAATAACATAAGGAAGTCTATGATGCAAGCAAGTTGAAAGGTTGCAAGTAATATAAATAGATATGTATAGGTCGCAAGCTATTGTATGGTGAAGAGACAAGGTTTTAGAAGACAGGAGTAAGGATAAGAACGGGTGTGTGAGAAGGTGTCACAACCCCGGTTCGCCCTCCGTGAACCATCGTGATGGCACCTAGTCTCTATGACTAGGTAAGCCTAAACCGCGGAAAAGAAACCAAAATTTGCGGAAGTAAACAACTTCAACAGATATAAGGAAATTAAACAGTGGTTAAATATGCGCTCGGCATACACCATATAAATTCTCAAATCCAATACATAAATCCATGACCCGGAAACCCATGAATCACAAGCTAAGAAGTACCACATAGCTCTAACTCCAGAATGTCTAACAAGAACTGAAACACAGAAGGGCTAACACTAAACAACAGGAATAGAAAGAGACTCCTTGATCTGCGGACGCGGCAGATATACCTCGAAGTCGCTATAATAGTCGCCTCGCCTCAGGGGTGGTAGGTCTGAGTCGAAGTACCTGGATTTGCACATGAAAAACATGTGTAGGAAGGGCATGAGTACACCACAGCGGTACTCAGTAAGTGCCAAGCCTAACCTCGGTTGGGTAGTGACGAGGAAGGTCAGGGCCCTACTGAGGTTAATTAAGATATAAGGTTTAACAGGGCAAAATAATAGAGTAATTAAATAACACAAGATATAAAGGACAGCAACAACTATTACAAGGACAAGTAAAACACAGTAAAAGAACATAACTCCGAGATAACAACCGGGGATCTCCCAGGATACCGCCCTGTAGTCCCCAAATATAAATATCATATCCAGTGGATCTCCCTGGTGCAGTCCCGTAGTCCAACTCATAAATGTGCAGGGGGGATCTCCCGCAATGCAATTCCGTAGTCCCAAAGTAAACATACAGGGGAGCTCCCGGGATACCGTCCCGTAGTCCCAAAATAAAGTGCAGGGGGATCTCCCGAAATACCGTTGCGTAGTCCCAAAGTAAATACACAGCAACAACAAGAATTCAATCCAATCAATTTCATATCAAAATGAAGCAAGTAATCCTAACCTAGCATGATTCACGTAGTACAATTAAGGCAGTTAAGACAGATAGAGCAATAGAGTCAAGTAGACATGTTTCTCTAAGCTATAGCAGGTTTAATATCCAAACAATGTAAGCAAGGAAAGGAGGAACACAATACAAGGCTATTTTTAAAGACAAACCGGATTTCCAACAATTAGCACAAGTACGCGCTCGTCACCTCACGTACGAGGCATTTCAATTACCACAATATCAATCCTAAGGGGAAAAGTCCCCCACACAAGGTTAGACAAGCCACTTACCTCGAATGTAGCTCAAATCAACTTGAAACCACGCCTTTGCCACGGGTATCCGACTCCAAATGGCTCAAATCTATTAAATTAATTTGCATAATGTAAATAACACTTCAAGTAACTAATTCTATAATTAAGTTCTAAGCTAATGCGAGAAATTAGGTAAAATGACCAAAACACCCCTCGGGCTCATGTCTCGAAATCGGGTAAAATTTACATTTCCGAAATCCTCACACTATGACAAGTCTATTCACATAAGAATCTCTCAAATCGGAGGTCAAAAACCAAATCAAAACCCAATCTCTTGGTCTAAGAACTTTTCCCCAAATTTTCATACTAATCCAAGAATTAAATGATGAACTCTTGTTTAGATTAATGGGTTATAAGCAAAAAGAAGTTTAGAATCATTACCCAATCGATGCCTCTCAAAACCCTACAAAATCTCGCTCAAATCCGAGCTCCCAAGCTTAAGTTTTGGTAAAAATGGCTAAACCCTCGATTTTGAAATCTTATATTCTGCCCAGACGCGTTCTTCTTCGCGAATGCGAGACTACTATCGCGAACGCGATGAACAAAAATCCTACTGGCCAATTTCCTCTATCGCGAACGCGACACCTTCCACGCGTACGCGAAGCTCAGCTTCCCAGAGCATTGCGAACGCGTAGGCCAAACCTTCAGCTCCACTTTGCAAACCTTCGCGAACGCGGGATGCCTACCGCGAACGCGTAGCACAACCTCCCCCCAGCCCCAGCTGCTCTTCCCGAACACGAGACCCTGCTCGCGAATGCGAAGAAGAAAACCAGAACTGGGCTGCTATAACTTTTTCTGCAATTTCTCTACGTTCCAAAATGTCCCATTGGGAATTCGAAACACACCCGAGGTCCCTGGGACCTCAACCAAAGGCACCAATATATCCTCAAACCTTATTCAAACTTGTTCCAACCTTCGGAACGCTCAAAACAACATCAAAACACCTATTTTTCTTCGGATTCAAGCTTAAGAATTCCAAAAACTCTAAAAACACGCTTTTGATCAAAAACCTAACCAAACCACATCCGAATGACCTAAAACTTTGTACACACATTCCAAATGACATAACGGAACTACTGCAACTCTCGGAATTCCATTCCGACCCTCGAATCAAAATCTCACTAACGAACCGAAAACTTCCAAAAGTTAACTTTTCGGCATTTCAAGCCTAAATTAGCTACGGACCTCCAAAACACAATCTGACCACGCCCCTAAACCCAAAATCACCTAACGGAGCAAACGGAACCATCAGATTTCCATTCCGAGGCCGTTTTCACACTGTTCCGACTACAGTCAACTTTCTAACACTTAAGCTCTCATTTAGGGACTAAGTGTCCCAAAACTCTCCGAAACTCAAAATCGAACATCCCGGCAAATCAAAATAGAAGAAATAAGCTTGGGGGAAGCAGTTAATAGGGGATCGGGGCGTAAATTCCAAAAACAACCGGCCGAGTCATTACATCCTCCCACACTTAAACATTCGTTCGTCCTCGAACGAGCACAAAGACATACCTGAAGTAGTGAAAAGATGAGGATACTGGCTGCGCATATCTTGCTCGGTCTCCCAGGTCGCCTCCTCGACCGGCTGACCCCGCCACTGAACCATCACGGATGCAATGTTCTTTGACCTCAGCTTCCTGACCTGCCTGTCCAGTATTGCCACTGGCTCCTCAACATAAGATAGATCCTTCTCCAACTGGACTGTGCTGAAATCCAACACGTGCGACGGATATCAAAAATGCCCCTTCTTCCCAAATCTCATAATGCCTTTCATAGGCGAAACCCGAAGCAGAACCCGCTCTCCAACCATGTAGGAAACATCACGAACCTTATGGTCCGCGTAACTCTTCTGTCTGGACTGGGCCGTACGGAGTCTATCCTGAATCACCTTGACTCTCTCCAAAGCATCCTGAACCAAATCTGTGCCTAATAATCTGGCCTCACCTAGCTCGAACCAACCCACCGGAGATCTACATCGCCTACCATATAAGGCCTCGTACGGTGCCATCTGAATGCTGGACTGATAGCTGTTGTTGTAGGCAAACTCCACCAATGGCATGAACTGATCCCAAGAACCTCCAAACTCAATCACACACGCACGGAGCATATCCTCAAGACAGTCCGTCCGTCTGAGGGTGAAATGCTGTGCTCAACACCACCCGAGTACCCAACTCCTGCTGTACGGCTCTCCAGAACCGCGATGTGAACTGAGTACCTCTGTCTCAAATAATGGAAACTGGAATACCATGCAGACGGACAATCTCCCGGATATAAATCTCCGCCAACCGCTCCGAGGAATAGGTGGTACACACAGGGATGAACTGCGTGGACTTGGTCAGCCGATCCACAATAACCAAAATGGCATCGAACTTCTTCAAAGTCCGTGGGAGCCCAGATTCACGTAGTACAATTAAGGCAGTTAAGACAAATAGAGCAATAGAGTCAAGTAGACATGTTTCTCTAAGCTATAGCAGGTTTGATATCCAAACAATGTAAGCAAGGAAAGGAGGAACACAATACAAGGCTATTTTTAAAGAAAAATCGGATTTCCAACAATTAGCACAAGTACGCGCTCGTCACCTCACGTACGAGGCATTTCAATTACCACCATATCAATCCTAAGGGGAAAAGTCCCCCACACAAGGTTAGACAAGCCACTTACCTCGAATGTAGCTCAAATCAACTTGAAACCACGCCTTTGCCACGAGTATCCGACACCAAATGGCCCAAATCTATTAAATTCATTTGCATAATGTAAATAACACTTCAAGTAACTAATTCTATAATTAAATTCTAAGCTAATGCGAGAAATTAGGTAAAATGACCAAAACACCCCCCGGGCCCATGTCTCGAAATCTGGTAAAATATACATTTCCGAAATCCTCACACTCTGACGAGTCTATTCACATAAGAATCTCTCAAATCGGAGGTCAAAAACCAAATCAAAACCCAATCTCTTGGTCTAAGAACTTTTCCCCAAAGTTTCATACTAATCCCAAAATTAAGTGATGAACTCTTGTTTAGATTAATGGGTTATAAGCAAAAAGAAGTTTAGAATCATTACCCAATCAATGCCTCTCAAAACCCCACAAAATCTCGCTCAAATCCAAGCTCCCAAGCTTATGTTTTGGTAAAAATGGCTAAACCCTCGATTTTGAAATCTTATATTCTGCCCAGACGCGTTCTTCTTCGCGAATGCGAGACTACTATCGTGAACGCGATGAACAAAAATCCTACTGGCCAATTTCCTCTATCGCGAACGCAACACCTTCCACGCGAACGCGAAGCTCAGCTTCCCAGAGCATCGCGAACGCGGTCCACCCACGCGAACGCGTAGGCCAAACCTTCAGCTCCACTTCCCAACCCTTCGCGAACGTGGGATGCCTACCGCAAATGCGTAGCACAACCGCCCCCCAGCCCCAGCTGCTCTTCGCGAACACGAGACCCTGCTCGCGAACACAAAGCAGAAAACCATAACTGGGCTGCTGTAACTTTTTCTGCAATTTCTCTACGTTCCAAAATATCCCATTGGGCATCCGAAACACACCCGAGGCCCCCGGGACCTCAACCAAAAGCACCAATATATCCTAAAGCCTTATTCAAACTTGTTCCAACCTTCGGAACGCTCAAAACATCATCAAAACACCTATTTTTCATCGAGTTAAAGCTTAAGAATTCCAAAAACTCTAAAAACACGCTTTTGATCAAAAACCTAACCAAACCACATCCGAATGACCTGAAACTTTGCACACACATTCCAAATGACATAACAGAACTACTGCAACTCTCAAAATTCCATTCCGACCCTCGAATCAAAATCTCACTATCGAACCGAAAACTTCCAAAAGTTAACTTTTCGGCATTTCAAGCCTAAATTAGCTACGGACCTCCAAAACACAATCCGACCATGCCCCTAAGCCCGAAATCACGTAACGGAGCTAACGGAACCAACGGATTTCCATTCCGAGGCCGTCTTCACATTGTTCCGACTACAGTCAACTTTCCCACTTAAGCTCTCATTTAGGGACTAAGTGTCCCAAAACTCTCCGAAACTCAAAACCGAACATCCCGACAAATCAAAATAGAAGAAATAAGCTTGGGGAAGCAGTTAATAGGGGATCGGGGCCTAAATTCCAAAAATGACCGGCCGGGTCGTTACATCCTCCCACACTTAAACATTCGTTCGTCCTCGAACGAGCACAAAGACATACCTGAAGTAGTGAAAAGATGAGGATACTGGCTGCGCATATCCTGCTCGGTCTCCAAGGTCGCCTCCTCGACCGGCTGACCCCGCCACCGAATCTTCACGGATGCAATGTTCTTTGACCTCAGCTTCCTGACCTGCCTGTCCAATATTGCCACTGGCTCCTCAACATAAGATAGATCCTTCTCCAACTGGACTGTGCTGAAATCCAACACGTGCGACGGATATCAAAATGCCCCTTCTTCCTAAATCTCATAACGTCCTTCATAGGCGAAACCCGAAGCAGAACCCGCTTTCCAACCATGTAGGAAACATCACGAACCTTACGGTCCGGGTAACTCTTCTGTCTGGACTGGGCCATACGGAGTCTATCCTGAATCACCTTGACTCTCTCCAAAGCATCCTGAACCAAATCTGTGCCCAACAATCTGGCCTCACCTGGCTCGAACCAACCCACCGGAGATCTACATCGCCTACCATATAAGGCCCGTACGGTGCCATCTGAATGCTGGATTGATAGCTGTTGTTGTAGGCAAACTCCGCCAATGGCAAGAACTGATCCCAAGAACCTCTAAACTCAATCACACACGCACGGAGCATATCCTCAAGAATCTGAATAGTGCGCTCGGACTGTCCGTCCGTCTGAGGGTGAAATGCTGTGCTTAACACAACCCGAGTACCCAACTCCTGCTGTACGGTGCTCCAGAACCGCGATGTGAACTGAGTACCTCTTTCTGAAATAATGGAAACTGGAATACCATGCAGACGGACAATCTCCCGGATATAAATATCCGCCAACCGCTCCGAGGAATAGGTAGTACACACAGGGATGAACTGCGTGGACTTGGTCAGCCGATCCACAATAACCCAAATGGCATCGAACTTCTTCAAAGTCTGTGGGAGCCCAGATATGAAGTCCATGGTGATCCGCTCCCACTTCCATTCCGGAATCTCTATCTGCTGAAGCAATCCACCCGGTCTCTGGTGCTCATACTTCACCTGCTGACAATTAAGGCACCTAGCTACAAACCTAACTATATCCTTCTTCATCCGCCTCGACCAGTAGTGCTACCTCAAATCCTGATACATCTTCGCGGCACCCGGATGAAAGGAATACTGCTAACTATGGGCCTCCTCTAGAATCAACTCCCGAAGCCCATCAACATTGGGTACACAAACTCGCCCCTGCATCCTCAATACTCCGTCATCACCAATAGTCACATCTCGAGCATCGCCATGCAACACTTTGTCCTTGAGGTCAAGCAAATGAGGGTCATCAAAATGACGCTCCCGGATACGATCAAACAAGGAAAACCGAGAGACCACGCAAGCTAGAAGCCGACTGGGCTCCGAAAGATCCAACCTCACAGACTGGATGGCTAAGGCCTGAACATCCATCGCCATGGGCCTCTCCGCTGCTGGTAAATAAGCCAAATCCCCAAACTCTCCGCCCGGTGACTCAATGCATTGGCCACCACATTGGCCTTGCCCGGGTGATACAAAATAGTGATATCATAGTCCTTCAACAACTCTAACCACCTCCTCTAGTGCAAATTAAGGTCCTTCTGCTTGAACAGATGCTGCAAACTCCGATGATTAGTATAAATCTCACAAGGCACACCGTACAAATAATGACGTCAGATCTTCAAGGCGTGAACATGGCAGCTAACTCGAGATCATGGTACAGGATAATTCTTCTCATGTACCTTCAAGTGTCTGGACGCGTAGGCAATCACTCTACCGTCCTGCATCAATACCGCTCCAAGGCCAACTCTCGAGGCATCACAATAGACAGTATAAGACCCCGAACCGGTAGGCAATATCAAAACTGGGGCTGTGTCTTGAGCTTCTGAAAGTCTCGCCTGACACTCGTGCCGTTTCTCCACTGGGATAACGGAGCACCCTTCTGGGTCAGTCTGGTCATAGGTGCTGCAATAGATGAAAACCACTGAACAAATCGACGGTAATAACCCGCCAAGCCAAGAAAACTACGGATCTCTGTAGCTGAGGATGGTTTGGGCCACCTCTGTACGGCCTCCACTTTCTTCGGATCCACCTGAATACCCTCTCTCGAGACCAAATGACCCAAGAATGCCACGGAATCCAACCAAAACTCACATTTTGGGAACTTAACATACAGCTTCTTCTCTCTCAAGGTTTGGAGCACTGTCCTCAGGTGCTGCTCATGCTCTCCCCGACTCCGGGAATACACCAGAATGTCATCAATAAAAACGATTACAAACGAATCAAGATATGGCTGGAAAACACTGTGCATCAGATGCATGAAGGCTACTGGGGCACTAGTCAGCCCAAAAGACATAACAAGGAGCTCGTAATGACCGTACCAAGTCCTGAAGGCAGTCTTCAGGATATCCGGCTCCCGAATCTTCAACTGAGATAGCCTGAACGCAAGTCAATCTTTGAAAATACACAGGCACCCTACAACTGGTCGAATAGGTCATCAATACGAGGCAAAGGATAGCGGTTCTTCACTGTCACCTTATTCAACTGGCGGTAATCAATACACATGCGCATAGAACCATCCTTCTTCTTCAAAAATAACACAGGAGCACCCCAAGGCGATACACTGGGCCGAATGAAACCCTTATCAAGTAATTCCTACAATTGCTCCTTCAACTCCTTCAACTTAGGAGGCGCCATACGGTACGGATGGATAGAAATGGCTGAGTGCCCGACAACAGATCAATGCCAAAATCAATGTCTCTATCGGGTGGCATGCCCGGAAGATCAGCTGGACACATCAGGGAAATCCCGTACTACTGGGACTGAATCAACAGAAGGAGTATCCATACTGGCATCTCTCACATAAGCTAAGTACGCATCACAACCTTTCTCAACCTATGCTGAGCCTTAAGGAATGAAATAACTCTAAAGAGAGTGTGACCTAAGGCACCCCTCCACTCAATACGCGATACAGCTGGCATGGCCAGTGTCACGGTTTTGGCATGACAATCAAGAATAGAATAATGGGGCGACAACCAGTCCATGCCCAAGATAATATCAAAATCAACCATGCTTGGCAATATTAAGTCGGCTCTGGTCTCAAAGCCACCAAGAATAACCAAACATGACCGGTAAACGCGGTCTACAACAAGAAAACATCCCACAGGAGTAGAAACATAAACTGGGGAACTCAAAGAATCCCTAGGTACACCCAAATGTGGAGCAAAATAAGAAGATACATAAGAATAAGTGGAGTCTGGATCGAATAGAACCGATGAATCTCTGTGACAGACCAAGATAGTACCTGTGATGACAGAATTGGAGGCGGCGACCTCAGTACGGCCTGGAAGAGCATAATATTAGGCCTGGCCTCCCCCTCGAGGGCAACCTCTACCTCCCTAACCTCCACCTCTGGCTGGCTGGGCCGGTGGAGTAGCAATTGGTGCTGGAACCATAGCCTGATAGCTCTGCCGGGCCGGCTGTGACTAAGGAGTCTGCGGAGGTGCACCCCTCCTAAGTCGGGGCAATCCCTCAGCATATGGCATGTGTCACCACACTCAAAACAAGCTCTGGGAGGACGTGGCGGCTGTGACTGGCTCGGGCCAGTTCTGCTGGACTGACCACTGGAAGCACCCCGTGCAGGAGGCGCACTAGAAACTGGAGGTGCATAATAACGCTCCTGAGGCCTAGGTGGAGCTGGAATACCATTGGCTGCTAGAAGAGCTGAATGAACGGGGCGACCCATATGACCCCTACCATGACGACCTGCAGCTGGGGCACGGGCACAAGAATAATGGCCCGACTCTCAAGACCTCTTGGCCTCCCTCTCCTCTCCATCCCTAGCAAGCATACCCTCAATCATCCTAGCATTGCTCACCACCAGCTGATAAGATACATCCATTTCAAACTCACGATCCATGCTAGATCTTATGCTGGGTATAAGCCCCTCAATGAACCGACGAACATTCTCACGAACCGTGGAAACCAAGGCTGGTGCATGTATAGCCAAGTCAATGTAACGGACAACATACTCCGAAACAGTCGTAGTACCCTGGCGCAAATGCTCAAACTCCGCGCACCAGGCGTCCCTAAAACTATGGGGGACATACTCCCTCATGAACATATTTGAAAACTGAGTCCAAGTCACGAAAGCTGCCTCGTCCGGATTGTCTAACTCATAAGCACGCCACCACTCATAGGCGGCTCCTCGAAGCTAGAAAGTAGTGAAGGAAACCCCGCTTGATCCTGATATGCCCATAGTCCTGAGAACACGGTAGCACTCCTCCAGAAATCCCAAGGCATCCTCTGATGCTAATTGAACCTCTCAAGTCTCCACTGCTCATCCTCTGAAGTCGCTGCCCTATCCTCGGGCTGAACTGGTACTGCGGGCGGTACAGGAATAACCTCTGGGACCTGCTCAACATGCACTCGGTGCTCAGGACTGCGGGCGACGGGAGTCTGTACTCCTCCCCTGGCCTGGATGTGGCTGCAGCAAGGGGAAGCAACCCTGCCTGAGCCAAAGTGGTGTATGCGAGCACGTGATTTTTGCCTCGCATGATTTACTCCTACAGAATTCTTAGATTTAGGATTTTTCTTTTGTTATGTAATTTTTAGGAATTAATTGCATAATTTCCATGTTTATTTGCATTTCTGTGAGCATTTTTAATTTAACATAAATTCATAAAAATACAAAAATAAGCATTGTACTTAGGATTTAATTTTACATATTTTTAGATTAATTAGTAATTAGGGTTTTACAAAAATACAAAAATCACAAAAATTGATTTGTTTTGCTTGGTTTGAATTTTAGCTTTGAATTTTATTAATTTTCTTTAAATTGGTATTTAATTAGTGGTGTTGGTTATTAATTAGAGCTTAATATAATTTGGTAGGGTAATTTAGAGTTAATTTAGATTTTTAGTTTTAATTTGAAAAGAAAAAGAGAAAAAAGAAAATAAAAGGAAAAGGAATTAAAGAGAAATCAGATTTTGGGCCAGTATTTGTTTAAAGCACCCAGGTCCTGTCTTTCCCTCCCAAACCCGTTCCAATCTAGCCCAAACCCATCCAAAATCCGGTCCAGCCCCCCCAGTGCCCAAAACGGAGTCGTTCCCGTTTGATCTCAACCGTCGAGGTTGGAAAATCTAACGGACAGGAACTTAGCATTAATAGGTATATTAATGTCCAAACAGGCCGATCCCCCCCCCCCCAAGACTCGTCTCTCTCACCTCAAACCACACAGAGACATAACGCCGCCGTCCACCGCCGCGAACCGCCGGCCGGAAATTGCCTCTGCCGGCGGCGATCGTCCAATGACTCCCATTTTTACACCACCTGACCGCCTCACCTTCCCCTTTCCAAATCAACAGCCCTCTTCCCTCGAATCCCACCCAAACCCCTCGAATCTTCGAAACCCTAGCGCCGCCCTCATCCCCTTCGGCGGCGGCGTAATCCAATCCCCACCAAATTAACACCACAGACCCACCCTGATCCCCTCATACTTAGTCCATCGCTGATTTCCTTCAAATCGCTCTAAAATTCCCCGAATCTTAAATCACATAATTGAACCAAGTCAAGAGGTTGTTGAGATTTTCAGTTTAATCTGGTTTTAGTCGCGTGCTTTTGTAAGAGCACACGATTAACATCAAATTGGGCCGGAAATCAGAGGATCCAAAGGCTTAAGCTCCATTTTTCATCACCCGAGTTATTAGCAGGTACTTTCTTCTTTACTTCGGTTTATTCACTTCTTCACTGTTCTTTTTCCATTTCTCTGTCTCGTGCCCTCTTCTCGAATTATTTCCATTTATTCCGAAGTCTATTTGTTCATGCATTGGTTAATTTGGATTCTTTTCTTAATTAGTTAATTGGCTCATCCGTTAATTTAGCTAAGTTCCCTTTATTTGTACTAATTTGCAGTAATTTAGGTGTCTATGTGTGCAAATTGTTTAGTATTTGGGTCGTTATGTTTTCTAGAAGGTAATAAAATTAGTGGGCTTGATTCATGGTTTGGGGCTTTAGATCTGTTTCTGGCCATTGTTGTAAAGTGCAGTTCCTCATTGTGACCAGTTGGTTGGGCCAATTGACCCAGCAAGTTTTAAGGAGTAATTCTCAGGGCATTTGGGGGTAATTTAGGAATTGTAGAGTAGAGAATCTTGGATAACTGCTTAAAGAAGATGCTAGAAGCTTCTAGCGGGGGCTGGTCCTAATTTTAACACCATGACTTGGCTAACAAGTCATAAAATCAAGGATCTAAGTGCAAAATTAAAATCTGAAGCTTGCCCTAACCATTTTCCTATAAAGGCATTAGATACTTGCCTTGAAAGAGAAGTTTTGGAGGGAGGAAAATACATAAGCGGCTAGAGGGCTACTGTTCCATTGGACATTTTCCATTTTTTTTTTGATTAATTTCTGAAGTGTTCTGGGCTTAAACACATTTTTTGATTTAGTTTAAGGGTTCATATGAAGTAATTTATTTTTTGGAAGAGTTTTCTGGTTCAATCTGTTAAGGGTTACTGTTCTATTGAGCTTTTCAAGCTGGTTTCATGGTTTCCATTTGTTGAATTTGGGCTGTGCTGTTGCTGGTTGTTTCTGCCGGTAATACTGCTGATCCCTCTTCATTTCATTGTTTCCTTCTTATTCCCAGGTACTCTTTAAGCTCATACTTGAAGAATACTCTTTGAACATGCAAAGGATTTTAAATTCATGCTAAATGAAGAGGATGTTGGAAGCTGAACTGATTTTGACTTTGGTTCTATTTTTTGTGTGTCTCTAAGTTAGAGTTAGAACCATACCTGTTGATTGGGGTTTTGTTCATGGAATTTGAAGTGTATAAATGAGCTTAGTACTTTGAACTTTTACTTATGAAAACAATGGACTGTGATTAGTAATGTATATCCCCTGTGTGCTTTGGGCTGTCGAAAATTCTTAGGTTTGATTTCAGCTGGGGTCAATTGGTTAGCTTCTTCATGTACAAATATACGAATGTTAGGTTTTGTGGAATTTTTGTGCAACTTGTTCACAGGGTTTGATTAAGCTCAAAATTAACTTTCTCGAATGAATTTTACTTTTACAAGTGTTAGTAGCCTTATTTGTTGTTTTTTTTTCAAGTTTGCTTGTCATGGTCGCTCGTGAGGTCCTACTACTGTTCCTTTGGATTGGGCTAATGTTTGCATAATTTCGGAGTCAAATGAGTGTTTAATTTGGGGTTACTGGATTAATTTAGTCAGTTGTTGCTTCATGCTCTGAATAACAGTAAACCTGGAAATCAAATTGGTAGTTTATACATATGTCTTGGTTTCGAAATGGGCCTGGTATGTTACTCGGCTTAAAGCAAGCGACTGATCAACTCAAAGGCCTATATGGTATTCAATTGTGAAGCCCAATTCGCTGGGCTGACCTCAGGCGCAGTTTGTTCCTCGTGATTGGATTGCTAGGCTGGGCTTCACTTGGAGCCGAGTCATTACCTGTTGAGCCGATTATAATGGGCAACTCGAAGGTAGTCTCGCCTTATTTCCTAGCGTATGTGAAACAAACATAATATTCGTAGAGTAAGCCTTTAGGGCCGATTAAAGCACGATTGTGATTGCGTATACGTTCGCGTAACATGATCACAATTCTAAAACCAATTTGGAGTATGCATTCGCGCAACTTCGATCAAACTTTTCTTAATAATAAAAATAGGTTTTCATGGGCTATTAATTAGTTTTTACGGCCCTCGTATTAATTTCGTAACCTAGATGTAAAAATGACTAAATATTTCATAGAATATCCTTTAGGGCCATTTTAAAATACTAGTGTGATTGTGTATACGTCAGCGTAACACAATTACGCTTCGAAAAACAGAACCGGAGTATGCGTTCGCGCAATTTTGGCCCAAATTTTCTTAATAATAATAAAGCGTTATTAATTCTGGACACGTTCGCGTGACATGATTTTCGACGCACCAAACAAGCGAGTATACGTACGCGTAACCCGTTTCAAGATAATTTCTCTTATTTAAAAGCGGTGAAGGAAGTAAAAGCACATAGGTTCTAAAATCAGTAATTAAATAATTTAATAAGCCAAGTAGGATCAAAGCGACCGTGCTCGAACCACGGAATTCGGGAGTGCCTAACACCTTCTCCCGGGTTAAACAGAATTCCTTACCCGGATTTCTGGTTCGCAGACTATAATAACAGAGTCATTCTTTTCCTCGATTCGGGATTAAAATCGGTGACTTGGGACACCATAAATCTCCCAAGTGGCGACTCTGAATTTTTAAATAAAATGAATCCCGTTTCGATTGTCACTTCAAGTTGGAAATAACTCCCTTTATTATACCTTTACGGGGTGTAGTATGAGAAAAGGAGGTGTGACAGTGTACATGCTCATAAACTGTGCCAAAGTCTCCTGGAGTGCTGGAGTAGTAGTGGCAGACGTATCAGGCGTCTGGACTCCGGTTGGTGCTGCTGGTGGTACCTCGGCGGCAGCTCGCGCGGGTGCTCAGGCCGTACCACGAGCGCGCCCTCGGCCTCTACCCCGGCCCCGGCCCCGGCCCCGGCCTTTGACGGCTCCAGCAGGGGGCGCGGGTGCCTGGTCCTCTCATGTGGCACGTGTCCTCACCATCTGTGAGATAATAGAAAGGCAGAAGTTTAGAATTGTAATATCAAAATCTCGCACGACAAGGAACTTAAATGAAGTTAAATTTTCCTAACAGTTACATAGACTCTCGTAGATAAGTACAGACGTCTTCGTACCGATCAACGAGACTCTAATAAACCGGCTTGTGATCTATGAATCCTATCAACCTAGTGCTCTGATACCAACTTGTCACGACCCCGGTTTGCCCTCCGTGAACCATCGTGACGACACCTAGTCTCTACGACTAGGTAAGCCTAAATTGCGAAAAAGAAGCCAAAATTTGCGGAAGTAAACAACTTAAACAGATATAAGGAAATTAAACAGTGGTTAAATATGCGCTCGGCATACACATAGCTCTAACTACAGAATGTCTAACAAGAACTGAAACAGCAGAAGGGCTAATACTAAACAACAGGAATAGAAAGAGACTCCTCGGTCTGCGGACGCAGCAGATATACCTCGAAGTCGCTATAATAGTCGCCTCGCCTCAAGGGTAGTAGGACTGAGTCGAAGTACCTTGATCTGCACATGAAAAACATGCGCAGGAAGGGCATGAGTACACCACAGCGGTACTCAATAAGTGCCAAGCCTAACCTCGATTTGGTAGTGACGAGGAAGGTCAGGGCCCTACTGAGGTTAATTAAGATATAAGGTTTAACAGGGCGAAATAACAGAGTAATTAAATAACACAAGATATAAAGGACATCAACAACTATTACAAGGGCAAGTAAAACACAGTAAAAGAACATAACTCAACTCCGAGATAACAACCGGGGATCTACCAGGATACCGTCCTGTAGTATCCAAATATAAATATCATATCCAGTCGATCTCCCGGGTGCAGTTCCGTAGTCCAACTCATAAATATGCAGGGGGGATCTCCCGGAATGCAATTCCGTAGTCCCGAAGTAAACATACAGGGGAGCTCCCGGGATACCATCCCGTAGTCCCAAAATAAAGTGCAGGGGGATCTCCCGGAATACCGTTCCATAGTCCCAAAGTAAATACACAGCAACAACAAGAATTCAATCCAATCAATTTCATATCAAAATGAAGCAGGTAATCCTAACCTAGCATAATTCACGTAGAACAATTAAGGCAGTTAAGACAGATAGAGCAATTGAGTCAAGTAGACATGTTTCTTTAAGCTATAGCAGGTTTAATATCTAAACAGAGTAAGCAAGGAAAGGAGGAACACATTTCAAGGCTATTTTTAAAGAAAAACCGAATTTCCAACAATTGGCACAAGTACGCGCTCGTCACCTCACGTACGAGGCATTTCAATTACCACAATATCAATCCTAAGGGGAAAAGTCCCCCACACAAGGTTACCACTTACAACGAATATAGCTCAAATCAACTCGAAACCACACCTTTGCCACGAGTATCCGACTCCAAATGGCCCAAATCTATTAAATTCATTTGCATAATGTAAATAACACTTCAAGTAACTAATTCTATATTTAAATTCCAAGCTAATGCGCGAAATTAGGTAAAATGACCAAAATGCCCCTCGGGCCCACGTCTCGAAATCGGGTAAAATTTACATTTCCGGAATCCTCACACACTCATGAGTCTATTCATATAAGAATCTCTCAAATCGGATGTCAAAAACCCAATCAAAACCCAATCTCTTGGTCTAAGAACTTTTCCCCAAATTTTCATACAAATCCCGAAATTAAATGATGAACTCTTGTTTAGATTATTGGGATTCAAGCAAAAAGAAGTATATAATCGTTACCCAATCGCTGCCTCTCAAAATCCCTCAAAATCTCCCTCAAATCCGAGCTCCCAAGCTTAAGTTTTTGTAAAAATGGCTAAACCCTCGATTTTGAAATCTTATATTCTGCCCAGACGCGTTCTTCTTCGCGAACGCGAGTCTACTATCGCGAACGCGATGAACATAAATCCTACTGGCCAATTTCCTCTATCGTGAACGCAACACCTTCCATGTGAACGCGAAGCTCCGCTTCCCAGAGCATCGCGAACGCTGTCCACCCACGCGAATGCGTAGGCCAAACCTTGAGCTCCACTTCCCAACCCTTCGCGAACGCGGGATGCCTACCGCGAACGCGTAGCACAAACTCCCTCCAACCCCAGCTCCTCTTCGCGAATGCGAGACCCTGCTCGCGAACGCGAAGAAGAAAACCAGAACTGGGCTGCTGCAGCTTTTTCTGCAATTTCTCTAAGTTCCAAAATGTCTCATTGGGCATCCGAAACACACCCGAGGCCCCCGGGACCTCAACCAAAGGCACCAACATATCCTAAAACCCTATTCAAACTTGTTCCAACCTTCGGAATGCTTAAAACAACATCAAAACACCTATTTTTCATCGGATTCAAGCTTAAGAATTCCAAAAACTCTAAAATCACGCATTTGATCAAAAACCTAACCAAACCATACCCGAATGACCTGAAACTTTGCACCCACATTCCAAATGACATAACGGAACTACTGCAACTCTCGGAATTCCATTCCGACCCTCGGATCAAAATCTCACTATCGAACCGGAAACTTCCAAAATTTAACTTTTCGGCATTTCAAGCCTAAATTAGCTACGGACCTCCAAAACACAATCCGACCACGCCCTAAACCCAAAATCACCTAACGGAGCTAACAGAACCATCAGATTTCCATTTCGAGGCCGTCTTCACACTGTTCTAACTACGGTCAACTTTCCAACACTTAAGCTCTCATTTCGGGACTAAATGTCCCAAAACTCTCCGAAACTCAAAAACGAACATCCCGGCAAATCAAAATAGCAGAAATGAGCTTGGGGGAAGCAATTAATAGGGGGTCGGGGTGTAAATTCCAAAAACAACCGGCCGGGTCGTTACAGAAGGTAACAAAAATGGATAAGTCCTCAGGATTAAGCCCATGAAAACAAGAAGAGCAAATGGTTTCTCTAAGTTATGCAAAGCTCACTATAGCCTGAATGAACTCAAAGGAGTCTAAGACTAATGCCATTTAGAAGAGATGGAATGTTGCCCTGGTAATAGAATGAGGGTGTAATTGTGATAGATAAAGGATGACGTTGGGCCTTCGATTGAGTAATGATCTGACGAAGAAAAGAAATGGATCTCATGAATTGGACAGGATTAAAATACCCACGTATGGTGAGTCATATTGGTATGATGTGAGATACGCTTATGAAAGCTTGGTATCACCCTAGGAGGATCAATCTAATCCTTTCAGATGTTCCCCGATGAAACATGGACCCTAGCTGTAGTGTTACATAAAAGGTTAAGTTATCACAGGTAGATTATAGATCAATATTGAGGTGAATCAACAATGGATGGATAAAGTTATGAAGTATGAGATGAGATTAGGCCGTGATTCTTAAGATGAATAGTAATGTGGAAGCATTAAAGGACATAGATTTATACATATTAGATAAGCAATAAAAGTACCCTGGAATTTGGTAGCAGACCTCAGTAACGAGAAATTGAGGTAAGAGTTATGGTATAGTATGACCTACTTAGATGTAGTAAAGTCATACGGATGGACAACCAGGTCTATGAAATAAGATATAGCAGTATTCGTAAGTTCTACAAAATACCGAGCGAAGAACTTCAGTAATAGCTAAAAATCGGATAAAAAAGGAAAGAAGAGACGCATAAGTGCACTTACAAGGTCAGAGTCGTACAGGCTGCATGATAGAACGTAGCAATAATTACGAGACGGGAATGATTCCGACCGTAAGTCGTGGTGTGAGAAAGAGGCCTAAAGGGGGGAATGCCCTGGCCTTTGAGTTTATTCACAGAACAGTTGCCTAGATGGAACGGAGAGTAATAAAGCATTCGGAAGACATAGGCTATGAAAATGATAAGAGCACCAGTCAACATTCGAGGATGAATATTCCAAAGGGGAGAATGGTGTTACAACCTATGTTTTCGTATGTGAAAGTACGCCATAACTAAATTGATGAAAGCTCGGAAATGAGATATTACATCCCGTATTTTTCGTACGTTAAAGTTTCGTCGTAAGTTAATCGACGTCGACTCTAGGATGAGATTACCTTGAGGTTATAAGAATTTATGCTATTTATAAAAAGTGATATGTAAGTGACGTGAAGGTTACAAGGTAAACAAATCAAAGAAAACAATTTTCGTTCAAGGTTGTCGAATGGGAATATAATACGATCTGAGCCATAAAACCCAGTATTTTTTTACTAGTGTCATACAAGGTACCCCATGACCATGATAGTAGGGTACATAAAGTGTGTTAAGTAAGTAGTATTTTAAGTAAGGTGAGATAACTCTTAATTATGTGGGTAATTAGTCAATTATTGGGTAACAAGATATTACCTAATTAACTATGGAAATTATGGGATAAGATTAACCCCCCTGCATTAAAATGACTCTTAAGGTCTTGCATAAATGTCAAATTTTGAAGGATTAAAGGGCTTAGTTATCCACTATGTGGGCCACACCAACTAAAGGCTTTTTACAATTAAGAAAAGATTGTTACATTCCATCTTACTATGAGTTTCAAAAGGCTAAAAATGTGAGCTTCTTCAAGTGTGAATTCACTGGTTGATATCCCAAATATACCAAGAGCCTTTCCATTGTTAAGGGTGTTGGATATGGACTCCATCAAATTCAATCGGTTAAGCGAGGAGTTTTTGTCAACTATATTATTTGAGGTATATTGCTTACTCATCTGACTTGATCAAGATCCTTACTAAATATATTAGGGAACTTTGAACGTACAAACTAAGGGTTTCTAGAGGATTAAAACGTGAATTCTTCAATATGAATTCGTGTGTGTGCCCTAAAAATCAAATGGAATCTCTTGTTTAAGTAGAGTGGGCTGATCGTGAATAAGAAAGAAAGCAAAACAATTCCATACCAAATTCTAAGAGATTCGGTTCAGATATGTTAAGGCTATCCCTTCTTTGTTTTGGCATGATCCATACGATACAATCGAAACGAGCGAATGCACAACTTCCATAAGTGACTCTATTTATTGAAATGCTAGAGAAGACTATGTTCATGATTCCCCATGTATCCTATTATTCTATCATTTGTTCATTGGTCTCAGAAAATACGTAGTTGATAAAGTTTATTTTATGATATTAGTTAGAGGTATAGTGGTTGAAAGATTTTATTGACGTACTTCTCATGCATTGTATTCATTTGCATCGACCCATGACCAGATGGCATTATATACGCGTATATATGTATGTGTGTATGTTTGTATGTATGTATGTATGTGTCTATATATATATATATATATATATATATATATATATATATATATATATATATACACATATATGTGATATGAGATAAGGTTACAGCGTTATATACGCACCACCACCTAATCAGCTGGTATACATTGATGATTTGCCCACATTTGCTGAAATGATATGATGGGATGCCCTCAGAGGCTTGATGACGTTATGGACGCATATACCTATGCATGGTATGACATTTATACGCATATGCATGACATTATTAAAATGAAATGATTCACAGATCAATGCAAACGTACATGTCGAGTGTTTTACTTCATGTTTCTCTCGTGTCTATTATTTACTGATTTTTTTATTCCTTATATACTCTGTATTATTTGTACTGACATCTCTTTTGCCTAGGGATGCTGCATTTCATTCCTGCAGGTCCCAATAGACAGGTCGAGAGCCCTCCAAGTAGACTATCACCTGAGCGATGTTGGTGCACTCCATTTGCTTCGAAGTTGCTTATTTGGTTATTATGATTTACACGTGTATTGTTTGGTATGGCGGGACTCTGCCTTGACCTTTATGAAGATTATATACTCTTAGAGGCTTGTATACTGATGTCATGTATACGGATGCTTGTATGGCCTTGCAACCTATTTTTTGAGTTTACAAATGATCATGTTGGCCTTATAGGCCTCTTTATCACATGTATACATTTTTATATCAGGTTGGGTCGTCCTATATTGAGTATTCTCCTATGTTTGTTCTGGTTAGCCCATGACGGCCCGCTTGGCCCATTTGCCAATAAAAGTACAATAAGAAATATAAGTTATGTTGGTACTCGGTTGAGCAAGCTACCTGGTGCCCGTCGCAGCCCATAGGTTTGGGTCATGACAGACATGGTCCATAAGATACAAAGGAAATGAGCAAACGCACAGCTTTCATAAAGGACAATAATCTTAGAAGTACTAGGGGTTCCTATGTTCTTGATTCCCAGTGTGTCCTATTATTTTATCATATGTTCGTGAGTCTCCGGAAATACGTAAGTTGATAAAGTTTATTTCATGATATTAATCGAAGACATAATGCTCTTATGACATTCCGAGAGATCCTATTGACTTACTTTAATATGCATTGCATTTATTTTTATGTATACATTGACCCATGACCAGATGACATTATATTCCCGTATATTGTATGTATATGAGATATGGTGAAAGGTTAGTTATATATGCACCACCACCTAATCAGTTGGTATACATTGATGATTTCTCCCACAATGGTCGAGATGATATGATGGGATGCCCTCAGGTACCCGGTTGAGTAAGGTACCGGGTGCCCGTCACGGCCCATAGGTTTGGGTCGTGACAGGCATGATCCATAAGATACAAACGAAATGAGAAAGCGCACATCTTTCATAGAGTACATTATTCTTAGAAGTACTAGGCGTTCCTATGTTCTTGATTCCCAGTGTATCATATTATTTTATCATCTGTTCATGGGTCTCAGAAAATATGTAAGTTTATAAAGTTTATTTCATGATATTAATCGAAGACATAATGATCTTATGACATATTGAGAGATCCTATTGGCTTACTTCAATATGCATTGCATATATTTACACATATACATTGACCCATGACCAGATGACATTATATACACGTATATTGTATGTATATGGGATATGATGAAAGGTTATGGCGTTATATATGCACCACCACCTGATCAGCTGGTATGTGTTGATAAGTTCGCCCATAGTGGCCGAGATGATATGATGGGATGCCCTCTGGGCTTGATGATGTTATGTACGCATAAATCTATGCATTATATGACATTTATACGCATATACATTACATTAGAAATATTAAATGATTCGCAGAGCTATGCAGACTTACAAGTTGACTCTTTTACTCCATGTTTCTCTCATGTCTTTTATTTACTGATTTTCATTCCGTACATACTCGGTACATTATTTGTATTGACGTCCCTTTTCCTTGGGACGCCGCGTTTCATGCCCGCAGGTCCTGATAGACAGGTTGAGAGTCCTCCATGTAGGCTATCAGCTCGGCGGAAGGTGTTGGTGCACTCTATTGCTCCGGAGTTGCCTATTTGGTCAGTATAATTTGGACATGTATTGATTGGTATGGTGAGGCCCTTTCCCGACCTTTATGACATTTATGTACTCTTAGAGGCTTGAAGATACATGTCATGTATTATATATATGGATACTTGTATGGCCTTGTCGGCCTATGTTTTGAGTATACAAATTATCATGTCGTCCTTATAGGGCCATATGTCATATGTTTAATTCAGTATATCACGTTGGGTCGTCCTATGTCGAGTATTTCCTCATGTTTGATTTTGGTTATCTCACGGGAGACTATTTGGCTCATTTATCTATGATAGTATGATACAAAAGATACTTTACGTTGGTACTCGGTTGAGTAAGGTACCGGGTGCTCGTTTTGGCGTATCCATTTGTGTCGTAAAAAAGTGGTATCAGAGCAGTTCTGTCCTAAAGAGTCTACAAGCCGTGTCTAGTAGAATCTTGTTTATGGGTGTGTTGTGCACCACACTTATAACAAGGAGGTTACAGGGTATTTAGGTTTGTCACTCTTTCTTCTTACTCTAGATCGTGTGGTAGAGCTTAGTTTTAAGAATTCAAACTCCTAAATTCTACTTTATTCATAATACAATGATACCTACATACAGAAAGACAGCTGGTAAAAGATGCTGCCCTGGAAGAGATGAGTGAGAGGAACTCAATTTTGCATCATGCTTATTATGAGTAAATGTGAGGTCTTCAGCAGATCATGTGTACTAAGATGTGTAAGCTTCTTGATAAGGAGACCTAAGGCATGAATATCTATGTATCCATATGGTAAAAAACAATAAGAGAATCTGAAGGTTGGTACAAGTTTCAACAAGTAAAAAAAGCAAGATTAAGAAGGGTTTGATGTACCCAGTTAGTGAAGATTATTATTATTTACAATTATGACAAAGAAATATAAGCATTTTGATATATCTTAAACAGTAACAGAAGTATGTACAATTGGTCACGCTCGTCTTAGTTATGCCCTATTTGAGCTAACATATATTGTTTAAGAGAAGGATGGGTTATCAGGATCCAGTTAGGGTTAGAGTAACTAAAAATGGTGAATGGATTGTTAGCATTAGCTGACATTTCCGAAAAATAGTGCAAACGTGGTACTAGATCTCCTTGTGAGATACCTAGATGGTGCACTCTAGAATAGTTCAGTCGGATATGAATACTAGATGTTTAGAAAATTCAAAAAATAGGTAGTGTAAATCCTAGAAGGCATAGATATTTACCATTGTATGGCTCCCGTCCCCAGTAAGGACAGAATATTAGGCGTCCCGAAGAGCTAGTGAGATGAAGCAAGGGGAGTTAAAAGTGAAAGAACGTTTTGTTGAAGTTTTCAGAATAAAGTGATAGACAAAAATATTAGCAGGAGAATAAGAAGAGAGTAAATGAAGTACTATGAGTATGCTATGATATATGGCTGATAGAGGTAAATCAAAATATGACACGATGACAGAGTCTATAGTCAAGTGAACCAAAGACAAGAGGAGACATGCTTTGAAACAATAAAAGAGTTTGAGTCATAAACTCATATCCTCAGTTTGAAAAATAAGTTAGTGATTCCAACGTGATTACCAGAAGGAAAAGCTAGACCCGCGAGTAATAGAAATCAGTATGGGCGAGAACAACATAAACTGAACATGAATTAGGGACCGAATGATTTGATAATATTGGCATCATGAGAATTTTAGAGATCGCGTTCCGGTGATAATAGTATGGACAACAGAAGAATAACCTTTAAAGGTCATTCAGGAAGAGGCTTCCCTAAAGAGAGCACTCTGAGCAAGGTTAAGCTTAAGGGACTAAATTTTTAACCAGTTACACTAGGTGTCACCCACATGCGTAAGAAATTCGATTATCCCTGGTACAGAAAGGGATACCGCAAGGCAAGTAAGAGTCCATAAATATGTGAAAAGATGCCAAAGATGAAGAGGTAACTGTAGAATAGTAAAGGAAGAATGTGGTAGAATTGCAAAAGGAATGAGACTTCATTTATTCAGATCCTACAGATATGATATGACTCCAGAACATTATGCAAGCATGATGTCGGGGAGAGGCAGTAAGGGTTCCGTACCTAATGATATTGATAAATAAGTGGGAATGAACACTTGATACATAAGGAGCCAGCACAAGAGGTAAGTTACTATAAAGGACATAATTGGAGAGGGGTGACATAGAATATAGATATCAGAGTGGACCAATGAGTAGTCTGTAGTGGATTCAGGAAGAGCCTAGTTATGGATAGACAAGAGGTCATAGACAAATAGCAGATTATGGAAGATAAACGTAATGAACCCAACATAGTAAATTCGGTCTCACAGATATGACATCATGATCCTTGAGAAATATTCAAATAGGAGTTGGGTAGTTAAAGGTAATGTATAGGTGCTACAAAAATAAAAGAAAGTGCCACTGGGGAATTAGACAAAATTTCAGTTCAGAAGCAACCCTACGAACACAAGAATGCGGAGCTAAGTAACTAAGGATAATAATAGGCGAGGAAGAACATCAAAAATTCGTATACGATGTAAAAAGCTCGCAGCTTTACAAGAGTCAGAGGATCCCTAAGTACTACAATGAAAGACTAGCTGAGGAAATAAGGAAGAAGGATCAATCAAAGCATAGTAACTTGAAGAAGAAATGGTCATGTTAAAACAATCTCACTACAACATTTTATGCACTCCATAAGAAAGTGGCACATTATCGTGGCTAATAAAAGGGAAGAAGAAAGAAATCAAATGTGATATTGGAGATCATGTGAGTTACAAAATAATCCAGTATTCATGGGCAATAAGATTGGCCAAGTGGTCATGCAACAAGCGGCAGAAAGACCAGGAAAAGGAATTGCTTACATTTAAAGACAACGAAGAGGGCACGAAAGGAAATTTATGGTGCTAACAAATTAAATGAAGGTTCGAGTAGTATAGATCGATATATGTAGGTTGCAAGCTAAAGTATGATAAAGCAACAAGGTTTTAGGTAGATAGCAGTAGGGATTAAAAAAAGGGAGTGAGAAGGTGACAAGAATAGGTAAGGCCGCGGGATTAAGCCTATCAAAACAAGAGAGATGATGGTTTCCGTAACTTATAGAAATCTCGGTATAGCACGAATAAACTCAGATGAATCTGAGACTCGGAGCATTTAGAAGAGATGGAATGTTTCCCTGGTAGTAGAATAGGGGTGTAATTGTAATAGATATGAGGATAACGTTTAGGCATTTGATTGAGTAATGATCTAAAGAAAAGCGATTTCATAAATTGCACGGGATTAGAATACCCACCATAAGATGAATCACGTTGGGATGCTATGAAATATGGTTATTGAAGTATCGTATTATCCCTAGATGGATTAGGAATATCACTTCAGATGTTCCCCGATAAGACGTGAGCCCTAGTGACAATGTATTACGTAAGAGGTTTCAAGTTATTAGTGGTAGATTATAGATCAACATTGAGGGGAACCAACAATGGATGGACAAAATGTTTACCTTGAAAATGGTAATAACAGTTAGATTTAATTTTGTGGTTCTAAAAATATGTGATCTATTTTTATGCTAGTTGTTTAGGCAATAGATACTATGTGAAGGATTAGAAAATAGAATAAGAGCTTGTAGATAGCTTGATAATCAAACCGAATAGTTGGAAATCGGGGCCTCGAGCCAGCGCATGCGGGGCCTCGAGGTTGAGTCGGATGCCTAGCTGTAGGCGGTCGATTGAGGACTAACCGTTATGAATGCTGCGAGTGCGGCTCTTTATGACCAATAATGAGCAATAAATGAAGAACAATTAATAGAACACAATGAATATAAGCAATAAATATAAATAATGAAACCAAGATAATGTATTCAAGCTAGAGAGCAGAGAATGTTCTTGTATTGAATGTAGTGTGTTGTGTTGTATCTTGTTTCTCAGATCCCCCCTTACAAAATGACAAGGATTCCCTTTATATATGGATGGAAATCCGAACATAGTACATAAGAAATTATTACAAAGAAATATAGTTGGAACAGCTACTTACTAGTCTGGCATAAACTAGCGTTTCCCTTGCAGGTTTTGTCAACTTTGATCATATGCCTTGGGAACTTCCCGCTAGTGCGTCATAGCTGTTGGTTTGCACTGCCTCGAGATCGATCATTACGAATCATCGGGGGCGAACTCTGAGCTAGACTTCGAGCCCTCTGAGGGTGGTCTTTTTTTAGGCACCCTAGTGATCATAAAATCAAGCCCTCTGATATTTACTGTATACAAATAGTTCCCGCGTTTCTTAGAACAAAAAGATAAGAAACGATTTTGACACCGATCCCCTCGAGCCTTTTGCAATTTAGTTATAGTGGTTGGTTGTCCTTTGGTTTGCTCCAATTGCGCGCGTTAGGCTTCTATAAATAGTCATTTCTTTGCCCCTTTCTTTCTACTACATCATAAGGCTCCCCACAGAGTTTTTCTTCCTTCTTACCTTTCTCTTGTCTTCTTTCCTGAAGTACAATTTTTTTTCTTCATTGTAACCCTCTGGCGAAAATGGCGAACACTTCCATCTCTATCCCTCAAGAAGATGAGCCTTTTTGAGACAACCTCGGATATTAAGGTCGAAAGATCTTCCTCGAAGTCAGGGCAATTCGAGCCCGTGTCTCGATATATCAGTTTAATAACGGACCTCGAAAGGGTTAAAATCGACTGCCGCTGGGGAGGTGCGGTTTTAATGGAGGTCCCTTCTCAGGGCGAGGATGTAACGATGTATAAGGCCGACTTACTCAGTATGTATACCTATCCATTTATCCTTAGCCCGGCGGTGCCATCCATGGCTTCGATAGACCCCGTGATCCTCGACTTCTGCGAATGATATCAAGTGAAACTCAGCCAAATTCATCCGTCATGATTAAGGGGATGCCCTTCACCCTTGACCATTTGATCAGAATTTATAGTCCCCGACTTTTTTCGTGGGGGCCTGATTAAGCTCTGCTGCCGGACCTCGAGGGCCCTCTTCTCTTGTACTGACGAGGTTAGGAGTGGGGGGTGGATGAGCCGCTTCGTTCGAGTTAGGACTTCGGACTTGATCCTCGCAGAGAGGATGTTGTTCCCCGAAAGATGGAACATGAAGCGTAAGCAGACATGCTTAACTAACTTCTCGTTTCTTTCTTTCAGATGCATTTCCTCATGAACTGACCTCCTCCGCTAATACATCTATTGCAGCGTACCCTGATGCGGTGAGGAATCTTTCAGGCTAGGTAGCTAAATTGGACTTGATTTGCCCATATGCTGAGCGCGTGTGGCGCGATCTATCCAGGGCTCGATGGGAAGCCAAGGATCACGGTGGGAATTTGCTCTCTGGTGTAGCATTGATTCTACAAAAATTACTACTGATCGCATTCACATTCCTCGTGCTTATTTTTGTATTTGGGCAGGTCTAGGGGAGGTCTTCTTGATGAGAGAAACTCCGCCCGGTGAAGCGGGTGCCCAAAACCTCATAAAGAAGGGAAAAAATGAGGGAGCTCGTCGACTTATCCCTCCACATCCAAGAAAGCCAGAGTGGAAGGACCTAAGTACGATTTAGCAGCCTTAACCCCAGAAGCGTTGGTGATCACGCCCGACTATGCCTTATAAAAAGGACTAAGCGGACGTTGCAAATATAATCTGAGTATTTAGCCTAGAGTCGAACCCACAAGGAATTAACCTACCAATTACTCTTGTTAGACTCACTAAATTCTACGTAATCAACTTCCCAAATGTTTTGAATAACAATTGAAGATATTTTTACTAACTATAATTGACTGCAATTAAATAAAGAAAGACTAACTATGATTATGTTGTAAACAATTAAAAGAAGGATCTAAGGTTATGATTTCCCCTATTGATGGAATCACTTCATGTTATGTTTCATATAGATTTGCCTAACCGTCTAGATCAAGCATGAGCACTCTTATTACCGTAAATATCTCCCGAGTAATCACGACAACTTACTAGACGCAGTCTCCCGAATTACGCTAGCTGGCTTTTATTACAACTCGATTAAGATTGCACCCAAGGCTTCGTTATCCCTAATCTCGCCTTTAATCCCTCGGTTATAATCCCTCATATACTCTGGGAGTGGTGTTGTTCAACAATTACCTAAATATGCACTCTTTCCCGAGTAATACATACTGAATACGCACAGCTAATTGAGGATCCTATCAATTAACTACGACAAGAACATAGTTGAACAAATAGAGAATAAACCGGGCAATCTATATTAACATATCAAGAAGTTCATCCTTCAATAGGTTCCATCAAAACCTCAGACTAAATATTTAGCTACTCATACTAGTGTTCATCATAACAAAAAACCAAATTCATCACAAATGGTAAAATACAAAAGGAAGAAAGGAAGAACTTAATGTTGAATTATCCTCCTTGCCTCTTGCCTCTCCTTGCCTTCAACTAAGCTATAAAAACCTTAATAATCTTCCTTTGGGCGAGCTGGACCATTTATAGGTTAAGTGGAATTACCCCCGAACTTCTAAGTTTATCCCTGAATTTTATTTTTTTCGGAACTGGACTAGCGCGGTCGCGCTAGTGGGCGCGATACTGACCGCGCATATCGCATTACATTCTGCCTAGAACTCCTGGGCTAGCGCGGTCGCGCTAGTGGACGCGCTAGTGGACGCACTAGTCTGGGTCATCATTTCAGCTCTTTTTTTCTCTCTTTTTCCAACGTACTCAGCTCCGAGGGGCTTCCCTTGCTTCAATTTAGCTCCCATTACAGTTCTAAGTCCTCATACACACAACTCGCTCCTGCAAAACATGAAATTTACAATTAGAGCCAATTTATCATCATTTAACTATCCTATAACAGTGAAACATAGTCAAGTTGGGGCATAAACAATCGCCAAATTACATGAATCTAGCCTATTATCAACACCAGTCCTCGAGCAATCCACCACACTTTATGAAGGTTCATACACTAAGCCTTTTCCCCTAACGTATCACACCAAGAACAAATCACCAAAGTTACGCCTAGTAGTGAACAATCTTTGCCTCAAAAGTCGACTCTCACGTGCCGTGCAATATTCGTACTTACTCAAATTACTCTATACAGAAGTCAAGACCTATCTTTCCTTCGTGAATCACATGCCCTCACATCACACAAGAGAGTAGTTCCAAAAATATTAATATTAAGAACAATTAGGAACTTAGATAAAATTCGCTAACTCTCAAAAAGAACATTCACATGCCACAAAGACGCACCATAGGCTTGCCCGTAGTGTACTACTCTACTAATCGAGCCCATTCAGTCAAAGATCAATTAGGACTTCACTTGGTTGTAATGTAGGCTAAGGGACGGGTAGGATATATTTGGATATAGTGACTAACCTTCCTAAGCACTTTTAATACAATCACATTAACCTTCAAAATCATACTTATGTCAACCAGACATTCCACCACATTTTTATTTATGACATCCCACTCCATTAGGTGCAATTGTATCAAGTCACCACTTATCAACTACTACATTTACTCATTCTCTCTTTTGTTTTTTTTTCTTCTCTTTGTTTTTTTCTTTTTAATTGGTTCTTATTCTTTTACTTTTCCAAAAACTGCACCTTTCTCTATTTCATCGGTTCCACTAAAAAACCAAACCACCACCCACACTTTAGCTTTTGCATATTTCAATACCACTCAAGTGCTTATGAGAGGTAAAGGGGTTCAAACAGATGGCCATTCAAACAATTGGGTAAGGTTCGCAATGTGGTTGCCAAAGAAACAGGCTTATAAGCCCAACGGGGTTAAATACGATGTATTGCATTTAGGTGGGTCTACTTTATATATCTGGCTTAACAAAGAAATGCCTATATCACTTCTAAGATTGAATGAAGCTGCTATTTCGTTTCAAACACACGGGGCAAGTTCTAGGCATCAAATGTAAAGCATAGAATACAGTACAACTCACAAACACATGGCACATGACTCACTCCAGATTGGATTATCAAGACACTCTCGTTTAAGTATTCAAGTCAGTTACAAACATACAATTTAAGGCACCTTAGCAAGAATCAACCACTGAGACTAAGTGTTACACTCTAGAGTCTATTGTGTTCACGTGTTTCAACGCCAAGGGTTTCTCTTTCTATTTTAGCTCGTAGCCCATCATTACTAACTAAGAACTAAAAACAAAATAACCAAAAACTAACTACACCCGGTTCAAGATAAACCCTTGGAAAAGAACCATGGCCTAAAGAAAAATATAGGGTGAGTTACTACACTACCTAAAACAAACAAAAAATATCTTTTTGGTATTTTCTTTAGACTTACTTCCCTCAAGAAAACTGTCTAGAAGATCCGTCATCAGGAAGAGTCCAACATATTCCTGTTTTTCTTTTATGTCGGCTTAGACCCTCAAGAACCCCATCGAAAAAGACCTGTCGTCGGGACAAGTCAACTTACCTAATGTAACTACTACTCAAAACACCAAAAATAATCAGGAAGAAACAACGAAACCTCAAACAGTCAAATTGTTACATATACATACATACACTGAAGTATCCCTCACGCCACACTTAAAATGAAAGCCATGTCCCCATGGCATACAAAATATAGAACAGTGAGGTAAAGGAACTTCCCTGAAATATCACTCTTGATCAGAGACAGTGTCTAGGTTCAAATTGCAAGCACGACCTAGAGCCCTCAGCCAGCCCAAGATTTTCTTCTCCGATTTCACCTGCTGGGCAGCCACCGCGTCAACACGTGTACCTAAGTCAGCGACCGAGGTACGAAATCCAGCCACCTCCTGCTCTAAAGTTCTGAACCGGGTAATCCGAGCAGCTCCAGATGGTTCTGCAGTCCCAAATGGTGCTGCAGCTGCTGCAATTTGCTCATGGGCTTGTGGCTCGGCCCCCACATCCTCTTGCTCAGCCTCCGCATCCTTAGAGTCATCAGAATCATCACTAGCATCACCACCTGCTGCCACCGGCTCCTTACCAGTAGTTACCTTGTCAGCTCGGAACTTGTGGTCTCTTAGCACTCTCCCATCTACATCCAGATTTTTCGGCACCCCAGCTTCCCAGCAAAGTTTAGTAACCAATGAAGGGAAGAAGAACCCATACCTTTTTACTGGACAACGGGTGAACATCTCCTCATGAATCACTTTGGCCACGTCAAAGTTGTGACCATTAATGAAGCACCAAATTAGAGCCACTCGAGGGCCATTCACTTTCGTAGTGTTGGAAGACGGAAGCAGACGGTTGTTTATAATATACAACCATCACTTCGCTTCAAAGGTTAGTGTCGTAGAGTGAAACTTCTGACCATACTTCATCCATATAACTTCCTTTCCGGTTACAAAAACTGTTTCAAAGAACCTCGCCCACTGCATGTGTGACCTACCATACCCCTCATAATAGCCATCATAAGGATCCACAGGAGGGGGCAGCTGGTACATCGTCCGTATAGCCTCAACAGTGGCATCCACCACCTTTCTGCACATAGTTACGACGCCATTCACATGTTCTTTCACATTGGCGTAAAACTCGCGGACAACCATCATATTCCCCTCGCCCGGCTCATCAATGAATTTTTGTAACCCCCGCCTTGCTCAGTATACATGTGAGGGAAGCCCAACTTGACCGATCCTATATCAATGCCCCTTTTCGGTATTGGCTTTTTAGAGGCCTTATCCGCGAAGCGGTCCTGAGCCTTGGCAGATACAAACCCGCTACTATCAAAGAGACGAGCAGGAGCTAACCCGCATGCCCTGGACGTTCCATCTTGACAGCTAGAAGAGGCACCTGTGGTGCGACATTTCCTAGATGGATCCATAGTACCTGGAAAAACGGAATAACCTTAGCACAGCCCAAAACAAAATTGTGACGCAATGCAGTTACTCAGACTTCACACGCACAAGTGGTCACAATTATACAATTACATTCACTGAGGCATTTACACAAACACCTTGTGGGCATTATATACTCACACCCCATTTTAAACATTTTACAACCCCAATACCACCACAATGTCCCCAAAATCACCCACTAATTCAAGCTACAACTCCCCCAATCTTACCACCCACAATCACTACAACATATGCTACAAATTTCTACTAAGAAAAGAAAAGAAAAAAAACTACATAAATACAAAAATAAAACGAAATTCTAAAAAAAAGAGAAAAATGGCACAAAGAAATCTTACTTGTAGTGAGAGAATGTATCGAGAAGTGAAGAAGAGTAGGGGAGAATGTGACTTAAAACATGGGGAAGGTGGGTTGGGAATTTGAAGAAGATGGGAGTTGAAGAGAATGGAATTTGGAAGAAGAAAGGGGTTAGGGTTCTTGTGTTTTAACGTTGGGGGAATTGGGATTGAAGAGGGGGGATTAATTAGAACGTTGGGGGAAAAGAATAGAATAGAGAAGAAGAAATTAACATAAAAAATAAAATAAAATAAAACAATTTTTAAGTTAAAGGGAAAAACACTTCAGTTGGGCGGGGCTAGCGCGGTCGTAGCGCGGTACGAGCGCGGCCGCGCTAGTCCAGGCAGAATACTTGGCCATACGTGCGGTCACGCTTCTAGCGCAGTCACATGCGCAGTCTGTAGCGCGGTCGCGCTAGTGTTTTGGAGCTGAGGCAGAATACTTGCCCATATGTGCGGCCTGTAGCGCGGTGGGTAGCGCAGGCGTGCTCCTGGCATAATTTTTTTCATATTTTCACCTGTTCTTTCCCCTTCCAATGGACTTCTCAGCTGCCCTAGCTCACCTGCATTGGTTAGTACTTTCCCAAACTCAAGATTAACAGCTACTACTATCATTGGGTTGCCTCCCAACCAGCGCCTTAGTTAATATCGTGGCACGACGATTACAACAAATCAATAGGTTGCCTCCCATGCAGCACCTGATTTAACGTTGCGGCACGATGCAGACAAGCTCATTTAAGGCTCGCTCGGCCTCTGAGGTTCTGTCAGGTGGATCTTTGACACTTCCTTTGGTTCATTCATGCCCACATATAGTTTCAATCTCTGCCCATTGACTCTAAATGTATGAGAGTCTTTCTCTGAGGCAATCTCTACAGCTCCTGAAGGGAATACTTAGACCACTCGAAATAGGCCAGACCATCGTGACTTGAGCTTACTCGGGAATAGCCTTAATCTTGAGTTATAGAGCAATACCATGTCCCCGGGGTTGAAATGTCGCTCAACAATGTTCTAGTCGTGCAACCTCTTCATTATTCCTTGTACAACCTTGTGCTCTCAAAAGCCAGATATCGGAACTCGTCGAGCTCATGCAATTCTGTGATTCTCGTTGTGGCCGCAGCATCAATGTCTAGATTCAGTTGTTTCAGTGCCCACCAAGCTTTATGTTCCAATTCCACTGGCAGGCCTTCCCGAACACCAACTTATATGGTGACATACCAATCGGTGTTTTAAAAGCAGTTCTATTGGCCCAGAGTGCATCATCTAGCTTTTTCGCCCAATCAGTTCTTGTGGCGTTTACAGTCTTGGTCAATACACTCTTTATCTCTCTATTAGACACTTCGACCTGTCCACTGGTCTGAGGATGATATGGTGTTGCCACCTTGTGGCGTCACTATCATACTTTGCTAGCACTTCTNCAACTTTAGCACGATCCACCTCGATTCCATTACTTGATACCCGGTGTCCCAAGACTATGCCCTTTTGTACCATGAAATGGCACTTCTCCCAATTAAGAACCAGGTTAGTCTCAATACACCGTTTCAGCACACGAGTCAGATTTATAACGCACTCATCGAATGAGTTTCCCACCACTGAGAAATCTTCCATGAATACCTTCATTATGTCTTCTACCATGTCAGTGAATATGGACATCATGCACCTTTAGAATGGGGTGGGTGCATTGCATAGGCCAAAGGGCATCCTACGAAAAGCTTAAATGCCATATGGCAAGTGAAGGAGGTCTTCTTTCTGTCCTCAGGTGCAATGGAGATTTGATTGTACCCTGAGTACCCATCCAGAAAACAGAAGTGAGACCTCCCTGCCAATCTGTCTAGCATCTGATCAATAAAGGGAAGTGGGAAGTGGTCTTTCCGGGTGGCCAGTTTTAATTTTCTGTAGTCCATGCAAATTCTCTAGCATGCGACGGTTCTTGTAGAGATCAGCTCATTGTTATCATTTGACCACCGTCTTGCCACCCTTCTTAGGCAGACATTGCATCGGGCTAACCCAGTTGATGTCAGAGATTGGGAAAATGATTCCCGCATCCAACCACTTTATCACTTCTTTCTTCACCAGTTCCTTCATTTTGAGGTTCAGCCTTCTTTGGTGTTCCCTGGAAGGTTTGTGTCCCTCTTCCAGCAGAATTTTATGCATATAATAGGCTGGGCTGATCCCCTTAATGTCTGCCATGGTCCACCCAATGGCAGTCTTACACTCCTTGAGTACCTGCAAAAGTTGTTGTGCCTGCACATCTAATAAACTAGATGAGATAATAACAGGTAATGCGGAATTAGGTCCTAGGAACTCATACCTGAGATAGGCGGGCAGTGGCTTCAATTCCAGCTTTGGTGGTTCTTCAACGGATGGCTTAGCTGGGGGAGTTTCTCTGTTTAAGTGCAGGGGCTCAAATTCAAGAGTTCTATCCCGTAACCCTCTGCCCTCTAAAGCCAACACCCATTCTGCCAGTTCTTCCCTATTCACCTCATCTAAACTTACCAGACATGCAGCTAGAGGGTTCTCAATAGTTAGCATCTCATCATCAGCTTCTACGATTACATCCACCGCAGCAATAGGAGAACAATTGGCGAATTCACTTGGTCGCGTCATAGATTTCTGCACATTGAATGTTATCTCCTCATCGTTTAACCTCATCCTGAGCTCCCCAGTCCCACAATCAATGAGAGCTCTCCCAATGGTCAAGAACAGCCTTCCCAAAATTATGGGAATTTCTTCATCCACCTTGCAATCTAGAATCACAAAATCTGCAGGGAACACAAATTTCCCTACCTGAATCAACGCATCATCCACGATACTAGAAGGTCATTTCATGGTCATGTCTGCCAGTTGCAACAACATAGAAGTGGGTCTAGCTCTTCCAATCCCCAAACTCTTATAGATCGCCAGTGGCATAAGATTTATGCTAGCCCCCAAATCACAATGTGCTTTGGCGAAAGCAAAGTTACTAATGGTGTAGGGAATTGTGAAACTCCCTGGGTCAGACAGCTTCTCAGCAATTGGTCTAGTCACCACAGCACTGCAGGTCTGAGTAAGAGTCACTATGGCCAAGTCTTGGAAATTGAATTTTCGGGACATCAAGTCCTTCATCATTTTTGCATAACCAGGCATCTCCTTCAAGGCATCAATCAATGGAATATTTATCTGGATTTGTTTCAGCATCTCCATGAATTTCTTATATTGCTCTTCTTTCTGGTACTTGGCCAACCTCTGTGGGAATGGTGTTAGATGTCTCTTCTTCCCAATAATTTGGGACTACTCTTTGTCAGCTGCCACCTTAACTACCGGTTCCTGGGCTGTCTCACCTTCTTTCTCAGCCTCAATCTATATGTTATGTTCTTCCTGGGCAGGCTGTACTGTCACCTCTGTTAGTTTCGTTGACTCATCTAGCTCGATGGGCACTGGTATAAGTGTCTCAGCCTGTCTGCTTTCTTGGGCCCTCTCTTGCTCCAAGTCTAAGTCTCTACCATTACGTAGACTCACTGCCATCAGCTGCTTCGGGCCTTGATCTTTTAGATTTATCTGAGTGTCTGCAGGTAGTGTCCCATAAGAACAATTATTCAAAGACATCGAAATTTGGCCCATCTGCACTTTAATATTCTTAATAGCTGACTCATGTGCATCTACTCTTTCACTAATTTTTGCATTTGACCCAATAACTTGTTGCATCATTACCTCAAGTCTAGCAAACCCATCTTCCTGTCTTCCACCGTGCTGCTGCTGAGGAGGATGATAAACCTGCTGCTGAATTTTATTATTATATCCTTGTGGCCTTTGATAAGGTGCCATATTATTGTCAGGTCTCACACCTCCCATGTTTCCAATGTTGAGCTGTGGCTGGACTGGCCTGTATGGCTGCTGCTGTTGGCCCCAATTTTGACCACCCTGTCTCTGGCCTCCATAGTTAGACACATAATTCATGTCCTCGGGGTAGTGAAGATGATCAATTTCAACATTCCACTGGTTACCAATTGGCTGACTAATGCGAGATGTGCATAAGCCCCCATAGGTAGTATCTACAATGTGTACCTGCTGGTTCTTCCCTGATTCTTCAACCTTTTTGGTGAGTATACTCATCTGTGTCACTAATGTAGCCATGTATTTAGCAAGAGTGTTGGATGGATCTAAGGGCACTGAGTGAACCACTTGAGTGATAGGTGCGTTCCTGGTTGTCCGCTCCGAATTCTGTGCCATCTTATCAAGCAGACTCTGGCTTTCTCTCCATGTTTTGCTCGAAAATGCTCCACCAGCTGAAGCATCAACATTACCCTTCACGCAATCTACCAAAACCCATGTAGAATCATTGCCCCAACATCTGATCTGGAATACCATGGTGCGGATATATAACCAATATCCCTTTTAATCGTTCCCATGTTTCCTGCAGTGTCTCCATTGTTCTCTGCTTGAAACTCAAAATTTCATCAATTTGTTGAGCAGTCTTGTTGGGTGGATGAAAATTGTTCACAAATTGATTGACTAACTGCTCCCCAATTGTTATGGAATTAGTGGGGAGTGAGTTTAGCCAAGTCTGGGCAGCTCCGGCCACTGAGAAGGGAAACAACAACAACTTTATTGCTTCCTGAGTTACATTGAGCTGCCTTTGAGTTTTGCAGATTGATAGGAAATTCTTCAAGTGTTGTTGAGGATCTTCGATTTGTGACCCCGAAAATAGTCCCTTGTTCTGCAACAAGTGCAACATGTTGTTCGTGATTTGAAATAATTCAGCCTGTATCTTCGGGACTAAAATCGTTGTGGCCAAATTTTCAGTTGTGGGTTGTGCCCAGTCATATAGAGCAGCCTCTGGAACAAGAGGTGCCACTGGCGCTAATAGTGCAGCTGGGTCTACCACGTTGTCCCCCAAGTCCGGTTCGAATTGTACAATTGTTTGTTGTTATTTGTTTTTCCGGTTGGCCCGGTTCAAGGCCTTGAAAGCTTTCTCGGATCTGATAAGGCTTCAAAAAAATACTACACTAGTTCTCGATGAGTTTCTACGCATACACCTGTACAACCAAGTCAACAAACGTTAAAATTTCAATGTAAAGATTTGAAGTGAAGAAAACTGACTACACTAAGAATTCTGGTATTTCTTTCAATTGTAATTGATAACAACGTTAATTCCCCGGCAACGGCGCAAAATTTGATCATGCCCAACTATGCCTTATAAAAAGGGCTAAGCGGACGTTGCAAATATAATCTGAGTATTTAGCCCAGAGTCGAACCTACAAAGAATTAACCTATCAATTACTTTTGTTAGACTCACTAAATTCTACGTAATGAACTTCCCAAACATTGTGAATAACAATTGAAGATATTTTGACTAACTATAACTGACTGCAATAAAATAAACAAAGACTAACAATGTTTAAGTTGTAAACAATTAAGAGAAGGATCTAAGGTTATGATTTCCCCTATTGATGGAATCCCTTCATGTTACGTTTCATATAGATTTGCCTAACCGTCTCTATCAATCATGAGCACTCTTATTACCGTAAATCTGTCCCGAGTAATCACGTCAATTTACTAGACGCACTCTCCTGAATTACGCTAGCTAGCTTTTATTACAGCTCACTTAAGATTGCACCCAAGGCTTTGTTATCCATAATCCCGCCTTTAAACCCTCGGTTATTGACCCCTCATATACTCTAGAAGTGGTGTTGTTCAAGAATTACCTAAATATGCACTCTCTCCCGAGAAATACATACTGAATAGGCACAGCTAATTGAGGATCCTATCAATTAACTACAACAAGAACATAGTTGAACAAGTAGAGAATAAACCGGGAAATCTATATTAACATATCAAGAAGTTCATCCTTCAATAGGTTCCATCAAAACCTCAGACTAAATATTTAGCTACTCATACTAGTGTTCATCATAACAAAAAACCAAATTCATCACAAATGGTAAAATACAAAAGGAAGAAAGGAAGAACTCGATGTTGAATTATCCTCCTTGCCTCTTGCCTCTCCTTGCCTTCAACTAAGCTATAAAAACCTTAATAATCTTCCATTGGGTGAGCTGGACATTTTATAGGTTAAGTGGAATTACCCCCGAACTTCCAAGTTTACCCCTGAATTTTATTTTTTTCGGAACTGGACTAGCCCGGACACGCTAGTGGGCGCGCTAGTCTGGGTCATGGTTTCAGCTCTTCTTTCTCTCTTTTTCCAACGTACTCAGCTCCGAGGGGCTTCCCTTGCTTCAATTTAGCTCCCATTACATTTCTAGGTCCTCATACACGCAACTCGCTCCTGCAAAACATGAAATTCACAAATAGAGCCATTTTATCATCATTTAACTATCCTATAACAGTGAAACATAGTCATGCTGGGGCATAAACAGTCGCCAAATTACATGAATCTAGCTTATTATCAGTCGGGAAGCCCCCGAGTTGGTGGCAAAAAGAAGGATGATCCCTTGATAGCATCCGAGGGGGGAGAGGATCTGGCTGTTATGCATACTGTCGAATTGGCGGCTTCTCAATCGCGGCTCGGTTCTGCTGTTGCCTCACCTCAGTTTGAAGAGGCCAACGAGAGTGTACTGGGCTCCATCACTGAGCCGGTTGACGGCTAAAATTTTCCTCGTGCCGAGGCATGCTTGGTAGGAGATTCGAGGGGGGCTAATTTCGAAGTTTTTCAGAAGTAAGGGATGGCCCCGTTGATTCAGTTGAGGTCGTTGAAGTGAGGTATTCCCCTATGGAATCGCCTTTTCCTTCGAGCGAGACAGAAGATGTTCCCAATACAAAGTCTCTTGACGCGGGGGCGTCCAGTGGTGATAAAAATATGTTCGAAAAGCCTTCTAATGCGCCTAAGAAAAATCCTGAGCCTGACATTTCACACATTTTCAATGAGATCGACAGGTTATATGAGCAGGTAATTTATTTGTAAATTATGCTTGGTGCTTTTACCTTTCGACTTGCTAACCTTATTTCTTTCATGGTTCCAGGCCAAGGTGCTTTATGATCAAACATTTCTTTCTGCTATTGTAAGGGCTCCAGATGTGGGCTTGTAATCGTACTTTTGTGAGTTTTATATATGCGTCGACGTTTTACCCTTTTTCCTTTTTCCCTTTGAATGACTTGCGGTATTCATTTGGCAATTGACCCCAAGTTGTGGATCTCCAGCTTAGACCCTTAGGTTCCTGCTACCGTCGAGCGATTCGTAATGGTCGAGAGTCAACCATATGGGCTTGAGCCCCAAGCTGTTTTGACTTTCTTTTACCAGCTTTTAAGCTTTCCTGGGTTTGTCGATCCGTAAGTCTGTTATGTCGGCCCTAAGGCCGCTTGCGCGGATTTTTTAGATTCTCATGCGTTGGGTCGGTGTGATCTTCGATACAAGAGGGTGCTTGGTTTTTCGCACTTTTGGTATTCAGGCCTTTTTTACCCAGCTATTTCGGGCATTATTCTTCGACGTGGATTCCTTAATCCTTGGGTCATTGAATTTGAAGCTGGCCCATAGGCTCTTTACGCATTGGGTTGGTACAACCCTATTAATGTAAGCTGGCGTCTTAGGCCCTTATGCTTTCTTGAGCATATTCATTTAACTTTTTTGGGTTCAGTATCCGAGTCGGGTTTCGATTCGAGCTTGTTAACCCTCAAGTTTTTGAACTTGAGCTGGCCCTTAGGCTCTTACGCGTTGGGGTTTGTACAACCTCAAATAAGGGCCAGCGACAGTGGCTCTTGCGCGTTAGGGTCGGTACAACCTCTAGTATTGGCATTATTTTTCCCTCGTTAAAGAATTTTTGAAGTTGTGTTCGCCTAAATTTTCGACGGTTTAATAAAAACCTCAGTTATGAGTTGTTGTGTGGCGATAAGCGAGCACCTCGGAAGGTTTTGCTCGGAGGCTGAGTGTTTCGAAGCCTTTAGTTTGGAGCTGACTTGGTCAAAACTCTTTTACCTATGCCGAGGGTAGCCTATTTAAATCGGTTCTTTCCGAAGTTTTTTCTATGTAATTGAAGGCCTGTGATTTTGTAGCGATGGTTGGGCGTCCCCGAGTCGCGTTAGTTTGGCCAAAGCCTTATGACCGTGGTCATTGTGTTTTGCCGTAGCCTTTTTGAATCCCGAGTGAAGTATTTTTTGGCGTGTATATCGCAGGTATGCCTTTTTAGGGGTCTTACAAGTTCGAATATATAGCCTTAACTTTATGGTCGGGATAGTGCCTTTTTGTAAGGTCTTATAATTTTAGTTACTTGGTACAAGTATGGTTCAGGCCTTGCTTGAAGTCTTACAGTTTTTGTTACTTGGTACAAGTATGGTTCATGCCTTTCTTAAGGTCTTACAGATTTTGACAAGCCGATGGGTCAGCAGTCGACGGCAGTCCCCGAGATGCTGAGAGTTTTCTTGGCCCTAGAGCTGTGTTTTTTTAAACTTGGCATTGCCTTATCGGGGGTTTTATGAGTTCTAAACTCTTGAACCGGAGGTCATATGACTTTGAATTCTTTGACGCCAGTCCCTGAGTGTTCGGGGTGTTTTTTGCCTCTTTGAGTCGTTTCAGCAAAACTTGATATTGCCTTATTGAGGCCTTACGAGTTCGAAACTCTTGACCCGGAGGTCATACGCATTTGAATTTTTTTTAACACCAGTCCCCGAGTGTTCGGGACATTTTTGGCATTGGAGCCATTTCTATAAAAATTGATGTTGCCCTATTGAGGGCTTACGAGTTCGAAACTCTCGATCCGGAGGTCATACGGCTTTGAATTTTTTGATGCCAGTCCCCGAGTGTTCGGGACACTTTTGGCTCTGGAGCCGTTTCTGTAAAACTTATTCGAAACATGGAATGCCTTTGCGGAGAGGAATGTATTCTTTGTTTACTTGGTACAAGTATACATGCTTTTGCTGTCAGGGGTTCGATTACTGATGTTCGGTCAAAAATGAATATATTTTTCCATTGTTGCCTCATGTTCTAGTACTTTTTAATCGTCTTTTGAGTATTAGCTATATTATTTTGTGCTTAATATTATATTTTAACTGTGTAGGAATAAAGCGGCATGAAGATGAAGAATTTTGGAGCAAAATTGAATAAAATGCGGAAGAAAAAGAAAAAAAATAAAGAATAGGACAAAGAGGGGGGACACCCTTTGTCTTTTTGTCGCCCAAGTTGAGACAACAAAATACTAAGTGCTAAAGCAAAAGAGACGCAGCAAGGAATGAATTGAAAAAATGCCACTGTATTCAGCGACAGGACCAGCGTTTGGCGCTGGCCTAGACGTTGTGTTGTGGGGGTTTTTCTATTTTGCTCAGGACAAGGTTATTTCGGCCCAAGACCCTCCCAACTCGTATATAAGAAGTACTAAACCTAATTTGGAGGGGATCTAACACACTTTGAAGGAGATTCATGTGGGGGGAACACAAACCACGCTTGGAGGAGGCTTTCAACAAGTTTTTCTTCTCTTCACTTCCTTTAATTTCATAGTTTATTTGTTCTAGAGTTTTGGGTGCTACATGAACGTTGTAGTTTGAAGCTTGAATTGTTCTTATTATTTATCATATTGGTTTATTTACTCAATATTGCGCTTAACTATTTGATTGATTGATAACCAATTGAATACTATCTACGAATATAGGATTGAACTCGGGAGAGGGAATTCTAGATTGCATATAAGATTGAGTAGATCAAGATCTTAACTCTGAGGGGGGCGGAATTGCGGTTAGGATAGGAATATACCTAATCGCCTTGCTTGGTTACTATACAGGAATTATAAATGCGTTCTTGTTAATTCTAATACCATAGGAATATAGGCATTAGGTTAGCTTGAATAGGCGAGTTGTACTTCGGGAGAAGGCTGCGAGCAATATTAACCTCGTCAATCAATAAACCAGACAAATTAATTAGACGATTTAAGTAGAAAACTCAACAGGATTGTTAGCTAACTCATAGCTCTTGAATATTCACTCACATTGAATTTGTCTCTATAATTTTCCAACTTGTTTTCTTTAATCTCTTAATTTGTTACTTAAGATTAATTTTAGTTAAATATTCATACGTCAGGATTCGCTTGTATAGATTAATTGTTTGGTCTAATTTAGTTGATAGTTAATCACAAGTCCCTGTGGGTACGATATCTGGACTTACAATCCTTTATTACTTGTCGACCACGTATACTTGCGTGTGCATTTGGGAGCAACAATTACTCAATGCGGACACGGTTCGTTTGACCATTTGGCCCGGTACATCATTTTCCTATTGAGACCCCATTTAGCACATCTTGGCTTTTCCAAGGTGGTGGACTTCCTGGGGGATGCCCGCCAGTATTCGGGGTTGATTGAAGAGAAGCCTTGAATACTTGTTGAGTCTTCCTTAGGTAGCATATGGTCGTTGCCTCATTAAAAACTTTGCCAGTAAAACCCTTCTTGGGATAAAAACCCAGTCGAAGGAAAAGAGTACGACGCATGCTTTTGAAACTAGGTCCCCGATTGCATAATGTCAGTGATTCGTTTCTGTTGTAGTATCTTTCGATTCTCTATTTTTGTTTGGCCATTCGGACCAGCGAGGCTTCTCGCTTTTCATCCAGTAGTTTGAGATCAGCAGTCATGGCCTCGTTGTTTAAGCTCTCGGTGGCATGTTGGAATCTAGCGGTTGGTTATCTAACCTCAACCGGTATCAAAGCCTCGGCTCCATATACCAGAGAGAAAGGTGTTTCCCCCATGCTTGATTTTGGAGTTGTGCGATATGCCCATAGTACGTCGGGTAATATTTCTCTCCATCTACCCTTTGAACTTTCCAGCTTCTTTTTTAGATTTTGAATGATGGTTTTATTCGTGGACTCGGCTTGGGCGTTTTCACACAGGTGATAGGGCATCGACAATATTCTTTTGATCTTGTGATCCTCGAGAAACTGGGTCACTTTGCTTCCAATGAATTGCTTTCCGTTATCGCATGCTATCGCGGAAGGAATTCCGAACCGGCATATGATATGGTCCCACATAAAGTTAATGACTTCTATTGCTCTTATATTTTTGAAGGCCTGTGCTTCGACCTATTTTGAGAAGTAGTCAGTCATAAATAAAATAAATCTAGCTTTACCTGGCGCCGTTGGTAGAGGTCCGATGATGTCCATACCTCATTTCATGAACGGCCATGGTGACAAGACTGAATGTAGCTGTTCACTGGGTTGGTGAATCATTGGGACAAATTTCTGGCATTTGTCACATTTGCGGATGAATTCTTTGGTGTCCTTCCCCATGTTATCCCAATAGTAGCCTGCTCTGATTATTTTTCGAATTAAAGGATCGGCACTAGAGTGATTTCTGCAGGTGCCCTCGTGGATTTCTCGGACCACATTATCTGTGTCCCCTGGTCCTAGACATACTGCTAGGGGTCCATCAAAAGTTCTTCTGTAACGGTTTCTATTTCCGTCAAGCGAAAATCGGGCCGCTTTAGTTCGCATCGCCCTTGACTCTTTTGGGTCCGCGGGTAGCTTTCCACTTTCCAGATAATCGATATATATGTTTCTCCAATCCCATGTCAGGCTAGTGAAGTTGATTTCGACTTGACCTTCTTCGATTACTAATTTAGCTAATTGAACAACAGCCCCGGGGAGTATGTCATCATCCTCGACAGACGATCCCAAGTTTGTGAGGGCATCGGCTTCGCTATTCTCCTCTCGAGGTATGTGAACCAGAGTCCATTCTTTGAAGTGGTGCAATGTGACTTGCATTTTGTCTAAGTATCTTTGCATCCTGTCTTCTGGAACCTCAAAGCTCCCATTTACCTAATTTACAACCAGGAGGGAATCGCATTTCGCTTCGATGACCTCGGCTCCTAGACATTTGGCCAATTCCATACCTAAAATCATAGCATTGTTTACCTTGAAAATTGTAATAACAATTAGATTTGATTTTGTGGTTCTAAAAATACGTGATCTATTTTTATGTTAGTTATTAGGCAATAGATGCTAAGTGAAACAATCGAAAAAATAAGATAATAGCTTGAAAACGTCGTAATCACCAAACCGAATTGCGAGAAATCGGGGCCTCGAGCCAGCCAATGCGGGGCCTCGAGGTTGAGTCGGATGCCTCGCCAAAGGAAGTCGATGGAGTATTAACGGTTATGGCAGCCTTGATGGAAGCCTTTCATGACCAATAATAAATAATAAATAGAACACTATGAATATAAGCAATAAATGTAAGTAGTGAAATCAAGAGAATATGTTTGAGTTAGAGAGCAGAAAGAATGTTCTTGTATTGAATGTAGTGTATCAGATGCCTTACAAAATGACAAGGATCCCCTTTATATATGAGGGAGAATCCCAACATAGTACAAATGTATTTATTACAAAAATATGCAGCTGGTACAGCCGTCTAATGCCATGATACGGGTCTGAACTAACCTATTGGACTTTGTCAGCCCTAGTCACGCGCCTTGGGAACCTTACATCGATCCACCATAGCTGCTGATTTTACATTGCCTCAAGGTCAATCACTGAGGACACACGAGGTTGAAACCCCGAGCTAGGCTTCGAGCCCTCTAGGGGCAGTCTTTACGAGGTGCCTTAATGATCGTAAAATCGGACCACTGATTTTTACCGCATACAAATAGTCCCCGCATTTCCTAGAATAAAAATGATAGGAAACGGTTTTGATCCCCTGCTTCTCAGGCACTACCATCATGACATCAGCCCATCAGAGCATTAAATGCCATTACTCGACAAGCCGTGCAAGGGTCGCCGTCAACACGACTATTGAGAAGCACACGAATTGCTATTGTTTCGTCCTTTTTTCTACCCATATGGCTTCTATAAATACCTCAATCATTTAGTGATGCACACTTTTACAACATCTTCAAACTTTCTGAGCTAAAGCCATCCCTTCTCACGCTCTTCTTCCTCCCGTTCTTGGTTCCTCGCTTCCATTCTAAGAAAGACCTTTCCACTATCATGGCTAGAACTTCTAAAATAGTGCCTCGAAAAGAGAGTGTTGCTTGTTCGTCTCGAACATCCAAGGGCAAACCCAAGTGGCCCCCGCAGTCAAACAGTGTACCCATACCGAGTTCGATACTGTGAACGATTTCTCTATCGAGAGACCCTCACCTACGCCGAGCCAATGCGAACACGTGTCCCGGTGAATTAGCATCGTGACTAACATAGAAAAAGTGAAAGAAGACTGTCAATGGGAAGAGACGGTGCTAGTTGAGGTCCCTCGTTCTAATGAGAGCATAACGGATTGCAAGGCTGGCTTCCTTCATGTATATACATACCCCTTCACTTTGGGTCCCATTGATTCTTCAAATCCTTCTTCCCCGGTGATAGATTCGGTTATTCTCGACAACTGTGACAAGTATCAAGTGACGTTTCGCCAATTCTATCCATCTTTCTTGAGGATAGTCTATATGATCCGTTATTTCTTCAACAAGGTCGGGGGTATGACTTTTACCCTTGACCACTTGATTAGACTGTATAGCCCTCGTCTTTATCGAGGTTTGAGTAAGCTTCACCCCTCGATCCGCAAGGCCGTTTTTCTCGAGCATTGATGAGAACAATGATCGAGGGTGGATGAGCAGGTTTGTCCGAGTGAGGACCTCGGACATCATCCCGTCCGAAATGATACCATTCTAGAGGAGTGGAACATTGGGCGTAAGTATTTCTCCCTCGAACAAGCTTTACTGTCTTCTTACCTTCTTCTCTAAAAATGATCTCCCCTTCGTTTAAGCAACTACCGTTTTGTACCCCGAAGCGGTCCACGACCCATTCGGGTGGATTAGGAAATTGGATACTTCGTTCCCTTATTTCGAGCGTCTTGGACCGACTTGGCTAAAGCACGGTGGCCGGCCAAGAATCAAGGTAAGGCATTTTGTTGTGACCTCTACCATGTTTTAATATCTCTTTCTCGTTGGCAAGCTTCGATTATTATGCTTGTGCAGGACTTGGCGATGGAGTGCTGAAGAGACCGCCTCCCGACTGCGAAGAAGAGGCCCTGAAGCCTGATAACGGGCAAGTCCCAGTACCGAGGATGAAGATGACGATGATGATGATGAGTACCTTTTGGTACATAGGGCGAGGTCGGGCACGGATGCCCCGCAGGTGGCTAGGCCGAAGGACGCTGAATCGGGAACGACCGACTCGGCTCGAGCCCATATTGTGGAGGTCCTCGTGGAGGGTGCTGATACGGTCCGCAAGTCTCTGACCGGACGTGGTACAGTCCCTGTCGAGAAACCCGTTGCTAATGACTCCAAAGGGTCTAGGCCCGGAGCTTTTCGGGGACAAGATTTTCCCATTGGAGACATCAAAATTTTGGATGGCCTTAATTTGGGTCCTCGATTCTCACTCGGGGAGTACAGGGATGCACAGATCACAAATGTCACCGATATGGGAGGCCATCACGAGGGGGGAGGTGTGCTTGGAAACTTCCTTGATGGTGTTGGTGAAGACATCGATCATGATACTCCCGATGCTATCGAGAAGGCGGAGAGGCTCCAGCAGTAGGTGATACCTTTCTATGCTTACTTTTCGTGTTTCAAGCATTTTTCTTCGTTTTTTGACTTTTCTGTTTTGTCGTATGCTAAGAACATATATGATTATGCTATCTCTAAGCAGCAAGATGAGCTTATATGTCGTGGGAAGGAGGTCAAAACTCTCACCCCGAGGTTAAAGGAGCTGGAGACCTCTTCTGCCCGAAAAGAGGAGGAGCTGAATAGGCTCCGGGCGAGGTTGGATAGAATGTGCCGAGAAAGAGATAACCTTGCCGAGCAGGTAATACCGTATTTGCGGACTTGCCCTTTGTCCATATAACTTGATGTTTTATCAACTTTCTTTTTCCCTTGCAGGTCAGGCAAAAGGATGCCTTTGTTGAGCAGCTCCGAGAGGAGGTTGTTGCCAAGGATGCGGAGGCCCTCGATTTGAGGGGACAAAATAGTGTCGTGGCCTCGGAAAGGGACCTTTTGCGGACGGAGTGGATGTTGACCCGGGGCTTTCTATAGAGTGCCAAGAGGAGGTTGTCGCATTATCATCGGCCAAGTCCGAGGCAGAAAAAATGGCATCCTCGTATAAAAAAGATGCCACCGCAGTGAACAAACGAGATCGAGAGGTATTTGTAGAGGCCGAGCAGAAGCTAGGGAAGGACGAGCAGAAGCTAACTCGGGCCGTTACTTATGCTCGTGCGCAAGCGAGGAGGCAGGCTCTCAAAGAAGCGAGTGATAAGGGCACCGATCTCTCAGCAGAGGTCGAGGAAGCCCGAACATTAGAGGAAGAGTCTCCTTTCCCGGCTACTCCAGATGAGGGTTCCGACGGTGGTTCTGCAAGTAGTGGGGGTAAGGAGTAGACTTAGGTCGTCTTTTCTCCTTTTTTGTGCAAGAGTTTCTTAGGGGAAAGACTTTGTAAATGCTTCCCCATTGTACATGTGTTTTTGGGAATACAACATTTTTTCTGCTTCCAATTTTTGAGTGCTATGTTTCATTGCTTTTGTCTTCAAATTCTGATGTTGGTTTTTCGGAACATATGGAGCAGTTGAGGCCATCGAGATCGGGCACCATCTCAAAATAGTGCCGATACTTTTTATAGGGTCGATGCCGTGCAAATAGCGAAAACCCTCGAGGTCGAATGACTCTCGAGTGCTGGTGCGACGGTATCATTTATGTGATATGGTTATGAGGTGACCGAGGTGGCCCCACCGGTGCGTTTCCCAAAAGATGATACTGACATGGTCAGACTCCATTGGTCTTTAGGGCGGGCGGAAGGTCGCCACCTGTTATATATATGTACTTGCCTTCCGTTCATTGGAAAATACTGATGTACTAAGCGACTATCTTCTTTATAGGCTTTCTCTTTGATGCACCAAGTTTCCTTCAGCTCAAAGCTTTCCCCTGGGTCTTTCATTTCCCTTTTCTTTCTTTCACCACAACCATGGCTGCTATAGCCAAATACGCTTGCCAAAGAGAGGAGGGCTCTGTTCTAGCTTCGCACTCGGTCGGTGGCACACCGCCAGCGTCCGATGAGCTATTGTCGAGATGTTTTGTATAGAATAGGGATTTTATGCTACAGAAACCTCCCAATATTCCGGGCTGCCGGGAGCATGCGTCGAGGTATATCTCTTCGATAGAGGAGGAACATCTCGAGGCAGTCAGAAAAGATTGTGGATGGGGAGGGGAAGTGGTGCTGCAGGTACTTTCCTCAGAGAAGAGCGTCATGGCCCATGTCGAGGGGTTTTTGAACGTATATACGTACCCCTTTACACTGGGCCCTCTTGATAGGGTCGTGCTCGAGTTTTGTAGGAGGTATCAGGTTACCTTAGCGAACGCTCACCCGTCTTTTGGAAGATAGTGCTGATGATAAGATATTTTGCATATAAGGCCGGGCTCGAGCTCACCCTTAGTCATCTCATTAGGTTATACCGGCCTTTGCATTATCAAGGCTTGATTACTCTGCAACGACGGTCCACTCGGCCCCCTACAAATAGTGATGAAGAAGACGAGGACCGAGGGTGGATGAGTTGATTTGTTCGAGTATGAACAGTCGATGTTATCCCTGGACAGTTTGTGCCATTTCTTGAGAAATGGACTTTCAGGTACGTGGTACACTTCTGCGTTTACTGTTTTTGTCCATTGTGAAGGCGAGCTCCATAAAGATGTTCTTCTTTTTGCTTTTTGTATCGATCCATTGGCTGCCGAACGAGGTTCTTGACCTGGCGGAATGGTCTCATAAGCTGGTAGCTTGCTCGACTTATGATAAGTGCAAATGGCATTACCTGTCCAAAGGGAGATGGGAGGCAAATCATCATGGTAGGTGCATAGTGGCTTGTTTTCTTAGAAAGGTACTTTCTTTATAGCGCACTGACTCTGCCAACACAGGTGTTGGAGAATTTTTTGAGATGAGGCCGTGTCCCCTCGGGGGGGGGGGGGGGGGAGGAGAGACTGCGAACCTCGGGGCCTAGGCTTGATAGTAAATGGAAGGAATCGTCGAGGTGTAAGGATGATTGCAGCGGGGCGTGTCCTGCTCTGAGGTTCAAAAGAGACGAGTCGGCCGAGCTTCCGGCCTCTGAGTCCTCTATTTTAAAAAAGCAGTTCCGCCTTTGCCTCCGTCTCCCATTCCCGTCGAAGGTACTTCGAGGGCCAAGGGTCATCTGTCGCCTTCCTCTTCTCCTGCCGAAAGCACTTCGAGGGGAATTCGAGGCCAGGGGCCAAGCAGATCGAGTGAGATACCGGGCGACCATGCTCCGATCGGGAGTAGGGCCGAAGAAACAAAGCCAGCGGATATGTGCTCGGCTTTTGACGAGGCTCAGCGGCTTAATTGCATGGTAAGCTTTGGTAGCCAGTATAGGCTTCTTTAGTTTCGTGTCTTCCCTTTCTTATTGAGCTCTTTTTTCGCATGCCTTTGACAAGCTTATGTCCGAGCTGCTTCGCCGTGAGGCCAGGCTGCGAAAAGCTTTGGATGGGGAGAAATCCCTCAGGCTTCTTTGCAAGAAAAGGGGAGATGAGCTGGTATACCTGCAGCGTGAGGCAGATCGAAGTCGGAACTTTGAGGATCTTGAAAAACAGGTAACCTTTGTTTTGACCCGATGTATGCTCTTCCTTCTACTTTTGTAGGCTAATATTCTCCTATTTCAGCTGCAGAGAAAAATGAAGGACCTGCAATGACTTTGGGGCGAAGTTGGCCAGGTTAAGCTTAAGAGTAATAAGCTAAAAGCCCAAGTTGAAGCCCAGATGGATGTTTTGGCCAAGGCTTCTGCCCTTAAAGTGCAATTCCGTAAAGTTCGTGCAAACATCCCGGTCCGAACAAGCATGATTGCGAGGCTCGAGTCTGAAATTTTAAAGATGAAGGCAGAGGTTGTGGATGCTCGGGCTGAAGCCAAAGTGGTCCGAACCAAGGCTGATAAGAAAGTGGCCGCCTTTTTGCAAGACACCGCCGACGCTCGAGCTGAGCTTAGAAGGGCTCTCGACAGGGAGAATAGGAGCAAAGTGTATGTTAAATGTAAATCTTAGAGGGAAACCCTCAAGGAAATCCATGCCAGGAGCATCGATCACTCGGAATAGATAGAGCAGGCGAAGGCGGACGAATATGATGCTAGGTCCCTTCTCTCCGATGGGCCAAAGTCACCGAGGGGACGTAGATTAGGCCTTCCTTTTCTGACTATGTATATAGTGCTTTCAAAATACATTGTAAATGGAGCTTTGTATTTTTTAACATATATGTATAAAAGGAAGCCTAACGGTTTCATTTTTCGTACACTTTCTGTATACGGCAAAGTCGGAGGGTCCAATTTCCCGTCATTAAAGCCTTTCGGAAGATCGCCTCGAAGCCTCGAGGCAGCAAAGATGCGCTCGAGTCTTCTCCCTCGGAGCGCATCGACACCCGGTCTTAAGATGATGACGGTCGGGGCTAGAGTGAGAATGGGAAGTTCCCAAGACGCGGCTAGGTATGTCGCAGCTGAGTCGGACAAAGCCTGGCCAGGCTATTCTGAGCCCTACTCGGGGCATCATTTCCAGCCGTCCTATCTCCACACCTTTACAGCTAACGGATTCCTTACCGTATAAGTTTCCCCCTTCTATATAAAAGGGATTTTCGCTGTTTTGTAGGGGACTGATGTTGCTCCAAAGGCTCTACAGGAAATATATGATAACTCTCTCTCTTTCTCGCTAAGATACTCTCTCAACGTTGTTGTTCTATCTTATTAATTTCATACTTGCTCCATATTCATTGCTTATTTATTGCTTATCATTGGCCATAAAGAGCCTCCTTTAATATTATTGCATCTGTTAGCCCTTCCCCGATTTCCCCTGATAGCTCGAGCCCGAGCTCGAGACCCGACCTCGAGGCCCCAAATTGATCAGCTCGAGGCGCTGAATAGCTATCTCTCGGTTTGATTACTGCTTTACTTTATCTCGCATCTCACCCTCAAATTACGCACACACAGCATCAACTGCTCCACAACTGGCATAATAATAGATCACGTATTTTTAGAATCCCATCAACAAATTTATTTGTTATTACCATTTTCACGGTAAACACTTTCCTTTGCTTTGATGTTTTTCATTCATTGGCCAGATCAATTAGTCTTCGAGTTAAAGAACCCTTGGGTTTATAGTACGGCCCCGGGGCTCATTGGGCTGGCCCGTAGGCTCTTATGCGTTTGGTTGGTATGACCCTTTAGTATAAGCCGACGTTTAAGCTCTTATGTTTTTGCTCTTATGCATATTCAGTTCAGTGTTTCGGGTTCAGTCTCCGAGTCGGGTTTCGACTCGAGCTTATTGACCCTTAAGTTTTTGAATTTAAATCTGGCCCTTAGGCTCTTATGTATTAGGTTGGTATGACCTTTAATATGAGCTGGCGATTATGGCTTTTACGCATTAGGGTCGATGCGACCTCTAATCTAGGCTGGCGGCAGTGGCTCTTACGCATTGGCTCGGTACAACGTCTAATATAGGATTTATTTTTCCCTAGAACTTTTTGAAATTATGATTTGCCTGACTCTTCGACAGTTCGGTAGAACCTCGATTGTGAGTCATTATGTGGCGATGATCGTGCACCTCGGGAGGTTTTGCTCGGTGGCTGAATGTTTCGAAGCCTATATTTTGGAGCTAACATGGTCGAAGCTCTTTTTCCTATGTAAGGGGTAGCCTGTTTTAACCGGTTATTTTCGAAGTACATTCGTAGTATTTGAAGGCCTATGATTTTATAGCGACGGTCAAGCATCCCCGAGTCGCGTTAGTTTGGCTGGTACAGCCTTGTGACCGTAGTCATTGTGTTTGGCCGGAGCGTTTTAGTCCCCGGATGAAGTAGTTTCGCCGTCTATATCGAGGGTATACCTTTTTGGGGGTCTTACAAATTCTATATATAGCCTTAACTTTAAGATTTGGTTTATGCCTTTTGTAAGGTCATATAAATTTGAACATGCCTTGCTTGAGGTCTTACAGTTTTGTTACTTGATACAAGTATAGTTCATGTCTTGCTTGAGGTCTTACAGTTTTGTTACTTGGTTAAAGTATAGTTCATGCCTTACTTGAGGTCTTACAGTTTTGTTACTTGGTTCAATTATAGCTCATGCCTTGCTTGAGGTCTTACAGATATTGTTGTTGCCATATATAGGTCTTACGAGACTGAGGTTGCCCACATGGTGTCTTTTGGCCTCGAGTTTTGATAAGTCGATGGGATGGCAATTGGCGATAGTCCCTGAGACATTGAAAGTTTTCTTCACGCTAGTCCCCGAGTGTTTGGGATGCTTCTTGGCTCTGGAGCCTTTTTGCCTCATTGAGGGCTTACGGGTTTGAATTTCTGAACCAGAGGTCATACGGCTTCGATTTTTTGACGCCAGCCCCCGAGTGTTCGAGACGCTTCTTGGCTCTGGAGCAGTTTTGTAAACTTGATGTTGCCTCGTTAAGAGCTTACGAGTTTGAAGCTCCGACCCCGAGGTCAAACGGCTTCGAGTTTTTGACGCCAGCTCCCGAGTGTTAGTGATGCTTCTTGGCTCTGGAGCCGTTTTGTAAACATGATGTTGCCTGGTTGAGGGCTTACGAGTTTGTATCTCCAACCCGGAGGTCATACGGCTTTGAGATTTTGACGCCAATCCTCGAGTGTTCGGGACGTTTTTTGGCCCTGGAGCCGTTTTTGTAAGGAATAATGAACTTGTTTGAAATGCGAAATGCTTTGATGGAGGGGAAAGTACTCTTTGAATACTTGGTACAAGTATAAACATTTTTTCTGTCAAGGGCTCGGTTATTCTATACAGACACGGTTCGTTCAACCGTTTGGTCCGGTACGTCATTTTCCTATCGAGACCCCGTTCAACACATCTTGGTTTCTCCGAGGAGGTGACCTTCCGGGGGGGATGCCCCCAGTATTCGAGGTTGATTGAAGAGAAGCCTTGAATACTTGTTATACCTTCCTCAGGTAGCATATAGGTGTTGCCTCGTTAAAAACCTTGCCGGTAAAACCCTTCTTGGGATAAAGAGTGCAACGTACGCTTTTGGAACCTAAGGCCTTTGAGTTGGAAAGTGCTTCGGCCATTTCGATCGGATACCTGCACTCAGGTTAGTATAAAATATAGATGAAAAGGGAGATGATCATACCTTATTGCTGAGGTTGAAGCTCCGACCCGGAGGTCATACGGCTTCGAGTTTTTGACGCCAAGCTTCGGGCCTCGATGATTCAATCATTTGTTATGATGACGCGGTACGGTCCTGTGCTTTTCTTAGTCAGGCGTAACCGACAAAAGTAGTTTGTTATTGTTGTTTTACTGTTTGCTTATCCTTTGGCTCCTTCGATGGTGGAGGTATTGGTGCTTGTGCCACATCGTGCACCACAAATATCTCTTTTGCTGCATGTTGTTCCCCGTAGATGGTTTTTATCCCATCCTTTGTCAGAAATTTCATCATTTGATGGAGGGTAGATGGTACTTCTCTCATTCAGTGTACCCATGGCCTCCCGAGCAAGGCGTTGTACCTCATGTCTCCTTCGATGACATGGAATTTGGTATTTTGAGTAGTGACGGCCGTGTTGACCAGGAGGGTGATTTCCTATTTCGTCGTTTTGGTCGCCATGTTGAATCCGTTGAGGACTCGAGAGGTGGGCACGATTTGGTCGAGCAGTCCGAGCCGCTCTACCACCCTCGACCTGATAATATTGGCCGAGCTACCTGGATCCATAAGTACACGTTTAATTAAAAATGTATTCACAAGAAAAGAGATTACCAATGCATCGTTGTGAGGTTGAAACATGGTTTCGATATCCTTGTCACTGAATGTGAGAGCGTCCTCGGGTATGTAATCTCGAGTTCGCTTTTCTGTGGTGATGGATATTTTTGTTCTTCTGACCACGGGTTCTTGTGGAGCATCAATGCCTCCTAAGATCATGTGTATGACATGTTGTTTCTCATCTGTTTCATTCTTCTTAGCCGTCTCTGTTTCCTGGAACAGATTTTTGGCTCGGTCGCTAAGGGATTTGCGGAGGTGACCTTTGCTGAGTAGTCAAGATACTTCTTCCCGTAGTTGTCGGCAATCCTCGATTCGGTGACCGTGTGTGCTATGAAATTCACACATTAAGTTATGGTTCCTTTGCGAAGGATCTGATTGGACAGGCCTTGGCCACCTGGTATCTCTGATTTTACTTATGGCGAATACAATCTCTGAAATGTCGACGTTGAAGTTTTATTCCGAATCCAGCTCTGCTAATGAGTCCCCGAGGATTTTGACCTCGATCCATCCTTCGGTCATTGCGGGGTGTGTTGTGCCTTGGGTGTTTCTTCTATCTTCAGTGTACGGTTGGAATCTTTCTTTGTTTAGCTTTGGCTCTTTTGCAGGAAGCTTGATAGGATATACCAAGCCCGAGGGGGATCCTAGTTGGTCATCTTCGACCCTGATCTTTGATTGGTATCGGTTGTGGACGTCCGACCAAGTCACGGCGGGATACTCGACTAAGTTCTGCTTCAGATGCTTCGAAACTATAGATCTTCGCTCATTCAAACCTTGAGTGAAAGCCTGTGCTGCCCAGTCGTCAGAGACATGTGGTAGTTCCATTTGTTCCATTTGAAAGCGAGATACGAGTATGTGCCTTTATGAAAGAATCTGCCAGCATGGCAAATGAATCTATCGAGTGTGGGGCTAGGATATGTACAACAACATCGCCCCTTTTGAAAGCGTCTCTCTAAATTTTTTCAGTAGGACGGACTCGATCCCGTCGTCCTTTAGGTCATTGCCCTTCACTGCACAAGTGTAAGCAGTGACGTGCTCGTTGGGGTCCGAGGTTCTATTGTACTTCGCAAAATCGAGCATTCTGAACTTCTTTGGAATGGATTTTTGGGCCTCTTCATGCGGGAATGGCTTTTGTACAAACTTCTTTGAATCTACACCTTTCAAGATCGGCCCCCGGAATTTGATCGACCCAAGAATTGTATGTCTCTACTTTTTGTCGTTGGCTTCTATCTTCATCTCGCTCGACTCGATCCTCTTTGTGAGGTCCTCGAGCATCTTTATGATGGCGGGGTCGGCTACCAACCCGCTGTTTCTTGATCTTTCTAGTACCCGTTCGGCTTGGGGAGCCGTTTCTGGTGCTACCGTGCTGGGAGTCTTCCGATGGCTTTGCAGCTGAGCAATCGCCAGCTGTTGTGCTTGTAACATCTCGAAGATGACGTGAAGACTAACCCCTTGTTCTTTCTTAGCCGGGGTTTTTTGAGCTTCTTGTTGATCTCCTCGATGTATGCTCCTGTTGGTGTGGGAGCTTATTTTGACGTGTTGAGCGTCATGCGAGACCGCATCCACGAGAATTGGTTCTTGCGCATCCTCAGGGTTTTGTGGTGGTACACCAACACCTAGAACAGCTACACCATTTTCACCATAGTCCTCAATATTGTTGTTTTCGTGTGCGTTTACAGAGTGGGATATTTTGACCTGCAATCAAAAGATCTTGGACAAGAAAAAGTGTCAAAGATAACTTGCGTTATGTAATTAACCAGCAAGAAAATAATCACTATTATTTTTAGCCCCACGGTAGGCGCCAAACAGTTTACCTTGAAAATGGTAATAACAAGTAGATTTGATTTTGTGGTTCTAAAAATATGTGATCTATTTTTATGCTAGTTGTTAGGCAATAGATGCTAAGTGAAAGATTCAAAAATAAGAGAATAGCTTGAAAACGGCGTAATCACCAAACCGAATGGCGGGAAATTGGGGCCTCGAGCCAGCGCATGCGGGGCCTCGAGGTTGAGTCGGATGCCTCGCTAAAGGCAGTCGATGGAGGATTAACAGTTGTGGCAGCCTTGATGGAAGCTTATTATGATCAATAATGAACAATAAATGAATAACATTAAATAGAACACTATATATAAGCGATAAATTTAAGTAGTGAAATCAGGAGAATATGTTTGAGTTAGAGAGCAGAAAGAATGTTCTTGTATTGAATGTAGCGTATCAGATGCCATACAAAATGACAAGGATCCCCTTTATATATGAGGGGGAATCCCAACATAGTACAAATGCATTTATTACAAAGATATGGAGCTGATACAACCATTTAATGCGATGATACGAGTCTGAACTAGCCTACTGGACTTTGTCAGCCCTAGTCACGCGCCTTGGGAACCTCACATTGATCCACCGTAGCTTCTGATTTTACATTGCCTCAAGGTCGATCACTGAGGACACACGGGGTTTAAACCTCGAGCTGGGCTTCGAGCCCTCTGGGGCCGGTCTTTACGAGGTGCCTTAAAGATCGTAAAATCGGAGCACTGATTTTTACCGCATACAAGCCTCATACTCGGCTTCATTGTTAGTTAACTTTGTAGTTTTTACAGATTGTCTAATTATGCCGCACGTAGGTGGTCTTAAGACTATGCCGAGTCTGGACCCTCTTACGTTCGTGGCTCCGTCTGTGAACAGGGTCCATATCCCGTAACATGTGCCCGTTTTAAGCAAAAGTTCTTTCTCGACCTCGGGTACGAGGGAGGGAGTGAAGTCGGCTACGAAGTCTGCCAAAATTTGAGACTTGATAGCCGTTCTGGGATGATACTCGATGTCGTATCCCTTGAGTTCGATGGCCCATTTGACCAGTCGGCCCTACAATTCGGGTTTATGTAATATGCACCGAAGGGGGTATGTTGTTAAAACACAAATACGATGGCATTAGAAGTAAGGTTTCGATTTTCGAGACGCGCTTATTAATGCAAGAGCTAACTTTTGTAGGTGCAGATACCTGGTTTCGGCATCGCCTAGGGTCCGACTTACATAATAAATAGGGAATTGCATACCTTGTTCTTCTCGAACCAACACACCTCTTACCACTATCTCGGCTACGACCAGATATAGATGCAACGTCTCATTCTCTTTTGGGGTATGGAGTAAAGGCCGGCTCGTTAGCTATCACTTCAACTCTTCTAAGGCGCGTTGGCACTCCGGCGTCCATTCAAAGTTGTTTTTCTTCTTTAGTTAGGAGAAGAAATGGTGACTCCTGTCTGACGATCTCGATATGAACCGGCCCAAGGCTTCTATCCGCCCGGTTAGCCGTTGCACGACCTCTACGTTATTTACCACCATAGTTTTTTCGAGGGCTTTCATTTTGTCGGGGTTGATCTCGATTCTTATGTTCGATAACAAGAAGCCTAAGAATTTGCCTGATCCTACCCTGAAGGCGCACTTCTCGGGATTGAGCTTCATGTTGCAACTTTTGAGGATGTCAAATGTTTCCTGCAAATGAGTCAAACGATCCTCTACGCACAGGGACTTAACTAGCATGTCGTCGATATAAACTTCCATGTATTTACCTATTTGATGTTCGAACATCTTTTTTAACTAGGCGTTGATATGTGGCCCCTGCATTTTTTAGCCCGAAGGGCATTACATTGTAGAAGTACGTACCATACTTAGTGATGAACGAAGTCTTTTCTCTATCCTCGAGGTTCATCTGAATTTGGTTTTACCCTTAATAAGCATCGAGAAAAGTGAGGGTTTCATGGCCGGTCGTGGCATCAATCAAACGGTCGATGTTGGGCAGTGGGAACGAGTCCTTTGGGCATTCCCAATTTAGATCTTTATAATCTACGCACATTTTTTATCTTATTCCCCTTTTTGGGAACTACCACCACATTGGCCAGCCATTCGGGATATTTTTCTTCCCTAATAGACCCTATCTTGAAGAGCTTTGTTACCTCGTCTTTGATGAATGCATGCATTATCTCGGATTGGGGTCTCATTTTGCTTCACCGGTTATTACCTGGGATCGACACTTAGTCGATGGGTGGTTATCTCCGGCAGGATCCATGTCATGTCTAAATGGGACGAAGTAAAGCAATCGATGTTATTAATAAGGAATAAAATGAGTTTTCTCCTGAGTTTGAGGGTTAATCTCGTCCCTAGGTATACCTTCCGATATGGGGGATGCTCGACCAATATGGCTTGCTCCAGTTCTTCAACAGTCGACTTTGTTGCGTCTGATTCATTAGGGGCAATGAAGGTTCTAGGAGTGAGGAAGTCCACTTCATCATCCTTGGGGGTTTGTCGGCTTTCCAACTCTTCCGAGGTGGAGTGTATGGAATCCGGTACCTCTTCATAGACCGCGAACATTTCCTTTGCCGCATGTTGCTCTCAATACACTATCTTTATTCCGTCCTTTGTTGGAAACTTCATCATCTGATGCAGGGTCGATGGTACCGCCTTCATGCTATATGTCTATGGCCTACCGAGAAAGGCATTGTACCTTGCATCACCTTTAAAGACATGGAATCTGGTATCATGAACTACATCGGATCTGTTTACCGGGAGGGTGATCTCTCCTTCTATCGCTTCGCCGGCCATATTAAAGCCGTTGAGGATTCGGGAGGTAGGCATGACCTGATTGAGTAATCTGAGTTGTTCTACCAACGTCGTTCAAATTACGTTGGCCGAGCTACCTAGGTCCACGAGTACACGTTTAATTTGGATGTTATTTAAGAGAAACGAGATTACCAGCGCATTGTTATGTGGATGAGACAGAGTCTCGAAGTCTTCTTTGTTGACGCGAGGATATCCTTAGATGCGAGGGCCCGGGTTTGCCCTTGTGTTGCCGCAGAAACCTATATCCGCTTGGTCACGGGCCCCTGGGGAACGTCGGTCCCCCCCGATAATCATATGAACGATGTGCTGAGGTTTTCCCGCTTTACTTCACCTGTCTGCCTATCTATCTCTTCGGGTAAGGTTTTTTCGAGTGTCTTGTTGATTTTCTCGGTGTATACTCATGTTGGTGTGGGAACTTACGCCAACGTGTTGAGTGTTGCATGAGACCATATCGATGGGAATCGGTTCTGGTGCGACCACAGGGTTTTGTAGTGGCATACCAACACCTGGAATAGCTACACCGTTTTCTCTATAGTCCTCAAGATAGTTGTTCTCGCGTGTGTTTATTGAGTTAGACATTCTGAACTAAAATCAAAGATCTTGGACAAGAAAAAACGTGAAAGATAACTTGCGTTATGTAGTAAACCAGCAAGAAAACAATCACTATTCTTTTTAGCCTCGCGGTGGGCATCAAACTGTTTACCTTGAAAATGGTAATAACAATTAGAATTCATTTTGTGGTTGTAAAAATATGTGATCTATTTTTATGCTAGTTGTTTAGGCAATAGATGCTAAGTGATGGATTAGAAAATAAAATAAGAGCTTGTAGATAACTTGATAATCAAACCGAATAGTTGGAAATCGGGGCCTCGAGCCAACGCATGCAGGGCCTCGAGGTTGAGTCGGATGCCCAGTTGTGGGCGGTCGATGGAGGACTAACAGTTATGAAAGCTGCGATTGCGGCTCTTTGTGACCAATAATGAGCAATAAATGAAGAACAATTAATAGAACACAATGAATGTAAGCAATAAATATAAATAATGAAACCAAGAGAATGTATTCAAGCTAGAGAGTAGAGAATATTCTTGTATTGAATGTAGTGAGTTGTATCTTGTGTCTCAGATCCCCCCTTACAAAATAACAAGGATTCCCTTTATATATGGAGGGAAATCCAAACATAGTACATGAGTAATTATTACAAAGAAACATAGCTGGCACAGCTACTTACTAGTCTTGCACAAACTAGTGTTTCCCTTTCAGGTTTAGTCAGTTTTGATCATATGCCTTGGGAACTTCCCGCTACTGCGTCTTAGCCTATGGTTTGCACTACCTCGAGGTCGATCGTTACAAACCCTTGGTGGAGAACTCCGAGCTAGACTTCGAGCCCTCCGGGGGTGGTCTTTTTTGAGGCGCCCTAGTGATCATAAAATTGAGCCCTCTGATTTTTACCGTATACATAAAAGTTACAAAGTATATGATCAGATTAGCCCGTCATTCTTAAGATGAACAGTAATGTGGAAGCATTAAAGGACTTAGATATATACACATAGGATAAACAACGAGAGAGTAACCTAGAGATAGGTAGCAGACCTCAGTAATAATAAAATGAAGTAAGCTTTATGGTATAGCATGACCTACCTTGTTGTAGTAAAGCCATAAGTATAGATAATCGAGGCTATGAAACAAGATATATCAATAGTCGTAAGTTTGAAAAAGTACAGAGTGAAGAACTTCAGTAGACCTATAGATGCCCAGAGGGACAACTTGTCATAATACTGCATATGTTCACAAAGTGAGGCCTTGAGATTGGCTGAAAGCTGGAGGGAAATGAGAGAAGATATCATAGGCACATATACAAGGATCGAGTCGTGCAGGGTGCATGACAGAAAGTAGCAACATTTAAAAGATTGGAAGAATTCTTACCACGGGTCGTGGTTTGAGAAAGAGGACTAAAGGGGGGGAATGCCCTAGCCTTTGAATTTATTCATAGAACAGATGCCTAAATAACAAGGAAATTATTAAAGTATTCGCATGAGCTATAGTTTATGAGACTGATAAGCATATCAATCAACATTCACGGACGAATGTTTCTAAAGGGGGTGGATGTTATATCCCGTACTTTTGAACGTTGGATTTTTCGTAAACTAATTGACATAAGTTCAAGAGAAAGATTATTTTTGAGCTTATAAGTATTTATTCTATTTATAACAAGTGATAAGTAAAGTCGTGAAGGTGAGAGGATAAACGAGTTGAAGAAAATGAGGTTGGTCAAAGTTTGATATTTTGGGATAAATACGGTCCAAGCTATAATACCCCATATTTATGGACTAGTGCTATGCCACATGACCATGATAGTAAGGTATATGAAGTATATTAGTATTTAAGTGAATTGAGATCAAGGAATTAATTATGTGTATAATTGGCTAAGTGGAAAATAATAGTGGAAGACAAATTAAAGTGAATTATTGAATAATTGGTGTCGTGGATAACATTTTACATGTCACATGGTGGCAGCAACATTAGTGACTAATATACACCCATAAGTGGTGGTAGCACTATTAAACTCAATGTCTCAAAAGAGAAGCTAAGGAGGACATGTGTAAATAGAAAAAGATTACAATTATGTCTCCTGTTTCACTAGATTCGAGAATGAAATAGACGAATAGATAGGTTCAACATGGTGTAGCATCAAGGAACGTTAATTTGAGATGATTTTCAGCAACAAGAGCTCAAAATTTCATGAAAGCAGAGTGTAATCTTTCTCAAAGACAATATACGGGTTTTTCGCACAACCTCGATCTCGTTGTCCGTTTTGGAGCGTTGATTAAACCGGGCTTTCTTCGGTGTAAAGTAATGTGAATAAGAGTATTTCATGGCAAATAAGGTAAGAATTTTCCTCTCCTTATGGAACTAATAGCGGAAAATCGTATTTTGACGTTGTTGTTGTATTGGCTATTCAGTTCTTTTTCAAGTTTTATTCTAGCTGGAAATTGTTGGAGTAACTTGAGTATACAGTTGGTGTAGTTATTGATATGTGTTTTGAAGGAAATAAAAGATTAGAGAAGTGTTGTTAATAATCGTAGCCGATCTTTCCGCTTGTTGTATCATTGTTTTTAATGTAAAACTTGTTATAGCAATTGCTAGTTGTGTTCATGTTTTACCTTGCCTATGGAAGGCTTGAGGTAATGATAAGAATAGGGGAAATGCTATCCTTTTCGTTGTAGGATAGGCTATCTTCTGTTATGCGATTAAGAGAATTATTCATATGGATGATAATAGTATTATTCTTGCTATCGTATAGAACGTGAAGAGGATTCGAGTTGAGCTCTTTAGCCTGTGGGTTAAGACCAAGTATGTTAAGGCTGTCCCTTCTTTCCTTTTGGCATGATCCATATGATACAAACAAAATGAGCAAACACACAACTTTCATAAACGACACTATTCTTAGAAGTACTAGGTGTTCTTATGTTCTTGATTACCCATGTGTCCAAATATTCTATCATCTGTCACGGGTCTCAGAAAATACGTAATCTAATAAAGTTTATTTCATGATATTAATCGAAGACATAATGATATTATGACATTCCGAGAGATCCTATTGACTTACAGGATTTCGAGAGATCCTATTGACATACTTCAATATGCATTGGATTCATTTATATATATACATTGACCCATGACCAAATGATGTTATATACGTGTATATTATATGTATACGGGATATAGGGAAAGGTTATGGCATTATACACGCACCATCACCTGATCAGCTGGTATACGTTGATGATTTCTCCCACAGTGGCTGACATGATATGATGGGATGCCTTCAGAGGCTTGATGATGTTATGTACTCATATAACTATGCATCATAAGACATTTATACGCATATGCATGATATTATATATATTAAATGATTCACTGAGCTATTCAGACTTGCATGTTGAGTCTTTTACTCCATGTTTCTCTCATGTCTTTTATTTACTAATTTTTATTCCTTAAATACTCGGTACATTATTTGTATTGACGTCCCTTTTGCTTGAGGATGTTGTGTTTCATACCCGAAGGTTTTAATGACAGGCTGAGAGTCCTCCAAGTAGGCTATCATCTCAGCAAAAGGTGTTGGTGAACTCCATTTGCTCCGGAGTTCCCTATTTGGCAAGTATGATTGGGACATGTATTGATTGGTATTGTGAGGCCCTATCCTATCCTTTATGGCATTTATGTACTCTTAGAGTCTTGTAGACAGATGTCATGTATATGTATACTTGAATGACCTTGTCGGCCTATGTTTTGAGTATACAAAAGATCATGTCGGCCTTATAGGCCCGTATGTCATATGTTTAAGTCTGTATATCGTGGTGGGTCGTCCGATTTCGAGTATTTCCTCTCGTTTTATTCTAGCTATCTTATGACAGCCTTTCCGGATCATTTACCTATGATAGTACGATACGAAAGATATGTTACATTGGTACTCGGTTGAGTAAGGTACTAGGTGGCTGTCGCGGCCCGTCGGTTTGGGCCGTGATAGAATCGTACTTGAAAAAGCTATGTTCTTTAACAAAAGTCGAAAAGTCAACTCAAAAAGTCAACCCCGGGCCCACGTCTCACAATCCGACAAAATTAACAAAATCCGAACACCCATTTAAACACGATTCCGGCAATACCAAAATTGCTCATATCTGATCACATCTCGACCTTCAAAGACTCAAATTAAAGCCTATGATGTTTCTACAGTTTTCCCCAATCTTGCAACCCAACACTTATTAAATGATGGAAACAATGATATATTCATGTATATTAACCAAATCCGAGTTAAAATCACTTGCCTCAATCAATTCTTTGAAAATCCCTCCAAGTATCACCTGAATCCGAGCTCCCAAAATCAAATTATGAAAACTTGAACCCTCATTTTTTATATAAAGATTCTGCCTTGATGCCCTTCTTCGCGATCGCAAGAAATGCTTCACAATCGCGAATCACAAATTTACAAGCAGCCCAATCACACTGTGTGAATGCGGAATCCCACGCACTTATCTGACACAAAGACTTCCCAGACCAACGCAATCACGAACCTCTTCGCGCGATCGCGATGAACAAAGACAGTGGGACCCCCAGTTCCTCCTTTCCTCTTATTGAACGCGACTTAACCAACACGTTCTTGATTCACTACCTTCTCAACCTACACGATCGAATAGAACAAATATTCCACTATTGCCAACAACTCTTCGCAGAAATCAGTAGTGCTTCCAAGTTCTGAAGTGCCCGAAACATGATCCGAATCACACCCGAGGCCCTCGGGACCTCAACCAAACATACCAACAAGCCCTAAAACATCATACAAACTCGCTCGATGCGCCAAATCACATCAAACATCAATAAATTACGAATCGCACCAATTCAAGCCTAATGAACTCATGAACTTCTAACTTCTACATTCGATGCCGAAACCTATCAAGTCAACTCTGATTGACCTCAAATTTTGCAGCACAAGTCATTCATGATGCAACATACCCATTCCAACTTCGGGAATCAAAATTTGAGCCCAGAAAATACAAAGTCAACTCTCGATGAAACTTCTCAACTCTCCAAACTTTTATTTTTCCAACTTGCGCCAATTCAAGCCAAAATCATCTACGGACCTGCAAATCAATATCCGGACACACTCCTATGTCTCAAATCACAATACAGAGATATCAGAACCAAAGCAACCACCCCCGCAAGTTATAACAACAAACAAGTAAAATATAATTAATAAATGGTGGAACGAGGCTACAACACTCAAAACGACCGGTTGGGTCGTTACAATCTACTCCTCATTCGAGGAGGAATAATCCTTTACGGGGGATGATTTAAGGCCCCGTAAAATGATCGCCATGTAAACTTAGGTTTTTTTGCTACCCAGGTAGGCTAATGCGTTTGAAGGAATTAAAGGTTTTTGGGTTGAAGAATGCATTGAGGAGTTGGTGGAAATTTTTGGAGAACGAGGAAATCGTGCGGTCAGATTCATGACTGCATATCCATTACGCACAACCATCGCAGAGTCGAGTAGAAAAAATTGTTGAATTTCGAAAGTCGTTTTGTTCATTATGCGATAACATATCCGTTTCGTGGTCCACACTTCCATCGCATAGTTAGCATGAAGAATTTTTTAAGGTGATTCTGCAGTTCATTTGCGGCTGCATAACTGGTCTACGGACCGCAGACCTACTGCAGAATTGTGCAGACAAGCCCAGTTTTGGCATCATTTTTTGCGGTCCATTTTGTGGGTCGCATATCTGTTCTGCGGTCCACTCTGCGACCGCAGAGTTGAGTTTCGGAGGGTCTATTTTCTATATTTATAACCCAAACCCATTCCTTATAAAATGACTTAGTGGTTATTTTGGCTGGTTAAATGTCAATTTCAGAGAGAGAGAGAGGAGTGCATTAGAGGGGGATGAGGAATCCTCAAGTGCTTTGATCATCCATCCTTGCCCAATCTTGAAGGTTTAGGGGAATCACTCAGTAGACCATCATCTACCCGGGTAAGACCTTGTCTTAAAACCTTCATGCAATTGTTATGGGTTTAAATAGGTTATGGAGTTGGAGATAGGCCATGCATGTGACAATAGGTGGTAGTATGTGGGGTTGGTGAACTATTTTGAGTAGTTTCTTGTTGTAATTGGTTGAGGGAGGAAGGAATTACCATTGTAGAGCTTCGTAGTCAATTTTGCATAGTAGGTGTTTGACAAAATTACCAAGAGAGTTATATCATGAGAATCTTTTTAGTTATTATCTTATTTTCGCTATCTTCCTATGGATTGATATTAATAGGAGTAATGGGACGTTGTAGTAATCTACAGAAAGCTCAAGCAAGGTATGTTGGCCAAACGTCTCTCTTAGAATTGAATTCCATAATGTTCCCGCAAGCTTCGAGTATGATTGGCCCAGGTTCCTAATTATCATGTTCCGAGTGGTTCCTAATAAATACGATTATCCCAATTAAGTGTTGTGTTGCAAGATATATATATTCAAAATGTGTTCTAGTTCCTCGAATCTTGTCATGATCTCTTTCGAGAATGTGTTTATGTATGGTTTATGTATTAAAATGTTATGACTGCAATTCGTATTTCAAATGAAAGTCTATTATACTTCACTTGGAAAAAAAATTTGTCGTGCTTAAGACTCACAATACTCATATACATATTTGAGGCCTTGATTCCAAATGCCCTTAATTTTTGATAACCTATGATGATGTTTGGAAGTGAAATAAGTGATAGTGAGATATAAAGCGTGGCCATGGTTGTTGTAACTAGTGCATTTGATTTGAATTTGTGTTTCAATCATAAATCACCATTCTCTCCTTTATAAGTATTTCCAATGTGATTTAAGTTCTCACATACTCATGAGTTGAAATTGTGTATTGCCCTATTGGGAAAAAGTATTTCAAGAATAAATGATGTCTCACTCGTTTATGAACTTTTTTACTTGTGCTGCGATTGCAAGTCATGTAGCTCCATAGTTGGGGAAGAAATCCGTTGTGTTTAAAGCCTTCATTACTAATGAACTTAAAGTTATGATTTCCGGAATATTCTACATGTTGATGTTTTTGACGATGATCCTTGAAAGTAAAGAAATAAAAGTGTGGAATATAAGATATGGCAACCGTGCCTTGAATGAAGATTCATATGAATGGCCAAGAGAGCCACTTATATAATGATGTTGTGAGTGGTTAGTATTAATGGATCTATATATGGTATGAAATGTTGTGAGATTAATGTTTTTGTATTTCTATTTCCTTTGTGTGCAAAACAAAACTTTTTTTGGAAGTATTATTAGCGAGCCGAGGAAGGGTGGGTTTTAATGGCCCACACCAAAAACTACATTGCCGGTGTAGGGGATTAAGATTATTACCCTTAATTGGCATGATATTGATGTGATGAGATTATTTCCCTTAATTAGGATGAGATTTATGTTAGCTTTGATTTGGAAGTCAACCCATATGACATATGTGGGGAGACGGCATAGCCGACCGGGTGGAGATCGAACGCCATATCACGCGCATGGTGGTTCCTACTCTTGGTATAACTTTTTTTTTGTATCACCATGTCAATCCACATTGTTTGTGGAGAGATGGCTCAGCCGATCAAGTTTGTGATCGGACTCCATGCCTCGTGTATGGTGTGATGATCGGAGGCTAATGATCTCCCAACCAAAAAAATTAATTTCTTATTTCGAAAATTGTTATGTTTTAACATGGCATTTGGATATCGTTAATTGTTACTTACTTCTTTCATGGTTTTCCCCTTCTTATATTGGCATTCTATTTCATTAGAGGATATTTAATTCTACATACTAGTACTATTCTATATGTACTAACATCCCTTTTGCCAAGGGTGCGGCATCCTTGATCGATGCAGGTTGTTCGTTAGTGGCAACTTTGTTCCTCATTAGCAGTAACCCTTTACTCATCAGGTTTTGGGACCACTATTCTATTCTGGGCCTTATGTCACTTAACATTGTGCATTGTGTTTTGAGGTATAGCCGAGGCCTTGTCACCGGAACTTCCATACTACTCTCCCATTGTACTTAGATTCTCCGTAGACATGTTGTGGGTGGTGTTCTATGTTGGGTAATGAACTAGAAGTGTTGGTATTTGGCAAACATATTTTTTCTCGTAACTGCGGATTTGTAAAATTTGGGAAATTATAAATGAATAACCTTTGAGTAATAGAAAAAGAATGTGCAACACTTTACGCTTCTTATGTTTCGCTTGTTAATGATTCTTGTATTGTTAATGGTTAAGGTTGGGTAGAAGGTATCAAGTAGGGGCGATACGTTCCAATTGTTCGGTAATTGTTCCTCGAACAACAGAGTATGTTAAAGAAGTATGAACTGAACAGCAGAGCTTAAGAGAGCTTTTAAGAGAGAAAAATGTAGTATATTGCTTGATTTTTTGCGAATGTGATAATTACAAAATAATTAGGACCCTCTTAATATAGTAGAGGAATCCTATTTATGGTATAATTCGATTTAGAGAAGGAATCCCATGATTGGCTAAACGTCCGGTCATAACTTGATACGCAACGAGATTTCTGCCACGATCCTTGCTCAATCACGGATATCTCGATTTTCTATTATTCAACCTCGCAGGCCTTCTTCGATCTCACTCGATCTCTTTCTTGCTTCGGTCTCGATCATGGTTGGTCTCGGTCTTGATCGGCCATCGATCCATGAACTTACCAATCCATCTCCGTACCATTGTCTGATATAATCGAGGCTGAGCCTTAATCTACACCCGACTTTGGTTAGTCATATAAAATTAGGTGAGCTTGATTTTGACCATATATAGATAGTCCCCTCATTTTTTGGAGTGCAATGACATGAAACGAATTGAGTCTTCAATGTTCCCCTTGGTTTATCATGACGTAAGCATCGTGATATAAGCGGCACAGGTGATTGGAATGTCTCGTTGGTACAGTTCTCTAGGCATTTAATAGTTGTCAGTTGATGGTCGGCCACCACCAATACTGCACGGTCGTCTTCACCCTATAAATGCATCTTTCTTCATCTTTCACACTTTACTTACAAATCTTTTTCCCACTAATTTCCAAACTCTTTGCCTTCTTCGGAGCTCTATATTTTTAGATCTCTGAATTTCCTTACATGCCAAATATTCCAATCTCTTTTCTTCCTTGCTTAAAATGGCCAAAACATTTAAAACTCTTCTGCGAAAGGAGACTGCTTCATCGTCACGATCCGTCGGTGAAGAATCGGCGAAGGAGCCACACCCTAAAGAATTTTTCCCCGGATGGTATGTTCTTGATTCTTATTTCAAGGTTGAGAAGACTTCCTCTGTGCTAGGCTGGTGTGAGCCGGTATCGAGGTATATATGTTCGATAACCAAATAACTTCTCTCCCAAGTTAAAAAAGATAGCAACTGAGGCAAAAAACACGTGGTGGTGACTACTCCAGAAGAGGCAATAACCACTCATGTGGAAGGGTTCTTAAGTGTTTACACCTACCCTTTCACATTGGGTCCCTTGGACCCGATCATCATAGATTTCTGCAAGAAGTACAAGGTGACCCTCGGTCAGGTTCATCCCTCCTTCTAGAGGATAGTGATATTACTACGTTTCTTCTCGAGAAAAGTCGATGGGCTTTCCTTCACCCTCGACTACCTAATACGCTTATATAGCACCCGACTCTATCGATGGGGACAAATAAATCTTCATGTCAAGCCACCAAGGCACCTTTCTCTAGTATAGATGAGGACAAAGATAGGGGCTGGATGGGCCGATTCTTTCGAGTGAAGACCTTAGACTTGATCCCGACCGAAAGTATTCCATTTCCTCATAAATGGAATATAAAACGTAAGTATGACTCCGTCCCTACTTCCTTATTATTGTCTTCGTTTCTCTTTTTCCTTTTCTTATTAGTGTTTTACTGGATACAGCTATTGCCTGGATGTCGGGTGCGGTCCCCCAACTCCAGCACTGGGTCAGTAACCTAATAACGCAATCGACCCATGCAGAGCATGCATGGCATGATATGGCGAGGGGTCGATGGGAGGCTAGTAGCCATGGTAAGTTCCTATCCTCAACATAATAATTTGACCACTATTCGAGCATTCTTCCAAACTTATATGTTTCTTTTCTATTGTAGGTGTTGGGAAGGAGGTGATGATGAGGCCCCCGTCTGGTGAAGAAGAAAAATCACTCCCCGTCCTGAAGCCTACAAAGGAGAGCAAAAGGAAAAGGATCTCGACCTCTGAGGGGCTAGAGCCTAAGAAGAGAGCGGCTCGTAAGCTCAAGGAGAATGTGATTCCCCTGTCCATAGATTCATTTCAACTCATAAGAGAGGCGGAAGAAGAAGAAGAAGAAAATGAGCATAATTCCTGAATGGTGGCTTGGGCACAAGCTAATACAGAGGGACAAAAGGCCTTCAGATCGGTCGAAATTGGAAATATTCTGCCTCGATCTGACGGGGTCCAAGAGGGGGATTCAATTGGAGTCCTTGAGCCGACTAGAGTCGAAGGTGCCTCATCTCGGGGTGATAAGGTGGCAGAAAAGGCTGTGGAGGCTGGCCTTGAGGTTCGTCGAGATGGAGAGAACGACCCAAGAGACCCACTTGGGGTAAGACAATTCGAAGACTCCCCGTCACTTCTTTCATTGTCCGACGAAATGATTCCAGAGGCTCGAGCCGTGAAGACTCCTCACATAGAAGAGTCCCACTGTAGGGAGGACTTTTTTTTGTTATTTCACTAGGGTCGATGATGTCGCTGGCCTGAGTGACTTGGAGGTACCAAGGAAGAGCTCGGGTGAAACTTCCTCATGTTTCAGATTGACCAGCAAGTTTCCGGCCCCTAGTGTCAATCCCGAGTGCAAACAAACAATCATCATCTCGATCCCGGATGACAGACGAGTTCTTGCCGCCCCCGTAAGGGTGGCTAGTTACCTTCGGAGTCTGGTCACGGAAAAAGACCAAGCTCTAATGAACGAGGTGGGAGCATCGTGTCTCTTCAATGAGTCCCAACAAGCTTTGAATCGGGTGAGCCCTAACTCCCTTTGTCAACACCAGTTTCCACACTTGTGTTTTTCTCTTCTTGCCTAATTCTTTTTCTTCTATTTGTGTAGGTTGGTGCTTCATCATGAAGCTTTCTTTAGGTTTCAAAGGGAACTACGCCGATATGAGGCCGAAATTCAAGGGCTTACCGAGGAGAAAAATGCCCTCAAACTTCTCGGTGAGCGAAAAGAAGAGGAAGTAAAAGGTCTTCGAGCTAAACTTGTTGCGGCTCGGAAAGAACACAACAACCTAGCCGAGCAGGTAATGAGAATCTTAGAAGTTTATGACATCGGTTCGGGGGTGAAAACTAACAGTTTAATCCCACAGGTCGAGCAAAGACTTGAGATAACCGGGCAACTTCGTGAAGGACTGGATGCGGTGAAGGCGGAGAACATATAATGGAAGCAAAAGATGGACCATCTAGCCTTAGAGAAGGAGGCTGATCGAGCTCAATTATCCTTGCCTAAAAGCTAATTCCAAGGCATGAAAGAGAAGAACATGGCACAAGTCAAGAAAATTGAAGAGCTCTAGGCTCGGTTTGTCACAAAACTTGCAGCGGCCAAATCTAAGGCTGAGACGCAAAGGGACGATGCTAAGGCAATCATGGTCGTCTACCGGTCCGAAACTGAAGCCGCTCAAGCTCGAGCAAAGAAAGTTGTCGATGTTGCTCAGGTTCGAGCATATTGGGCTGTCGAGCATGCCACGTGCCAATCTCGAAGGGAGACTCTCGAGGAGAACCACGCTCGTGGATTCGATCTCACTGTCGAGATTAAAAATGGAAAAGAGCTAGAACCCGAAGCCAAAGCATTGGACTCTTCTGATGATGATGATTCCAGGAGCATGAGTGGGTTCGAGAGCCAAGAAGACCCCGAGGGTGAAGATGCTACTCCTGGAGAAGATTAAGTACTTAGGATCTTTTTCGGATTTTTTTATATAGAATTCGATTGGGTCACGTTGCCCTTGTAAATAACTTTTAACATATATAAATATCTTTTTCTCTTTCTATCTTGTCTTGTGAAATTTCATTTCACTTCTGCGTTATGAAATATGTGCTTCATTTATGCCTTATGAAATTGTTATTGATAGGTTCGAGGTTTAGGTAATTCGATAGAAACCGAACTAATATAGTTTTTGCGATCGTGTGAGTGCTTGCTCAGACTCGAAATAAGGTAACCTTTGGGTTTTATTTGAACAAGGACGATCTTTCAAACTCGAAACAAAAAACTGGCCCTTAGACTTTTGTATTAGACTAACATGGCTTTTGTATAAAGAATGTTTATGGCTTTTTCCCCTTTTTCAGCTTGAAATGTTTTTATCATTTGCATTTGTAAAATTTGTATTGCCTTATCATGAAATAAGGGATTGTTCGAGAGTTCGAACAATTTTATGCTCATTAGAGTTTTCAAAGCTTGATATTATGGAAGCCCTTTATGATTTTGCCGAGGGTAGCCCTTTTAACCGGTTTATGAAAATATTCAAAGACTTGTTTTATTATGGAATTTGGACGTCTCCAAACCGTGTTAATTCGGCCGTACACTTTTTTATTTGGGACTTGCCTCTTAGGCTTATTTACCCATTTCACTTCGAGCTTTCCCGAAGTGTCAGTCCCCGAGTGGGGTGACCTAAAAAATCGATGGTCACCTTTAAGGTCTTATGATCTTGAAAATTTAATAATTCGATCTCGTTTATTTTTTGGATGGTAGTCCCCGAGCATGGATTAACTGTTCGAACTTCCGTTATGATTGGCCCCTAAGTCTGTTTACACGATAGATCAAGAGTATGAAATTGTAAAGTAGAAAATTTTTCTAAGGCATGACTTATCGGCAAGGAAAAATACTTCTTACAATAGATGATTATACATGCGTACATGTTTGATGTTAGAGCTCGGGTAACATATATGGGCACGGTTCATTCAACCATTTGACCCTTACAAAATTTACCTATCGGGACCCTGCTGTCACGAAGTAATTTCCTTGCAACAAAGTTGACATTCGAGGGTAATTCCCCCTAGTATTCGAGGTTGATTGTAAATAAGCTTCCGATACTATTGAATCGTTATAAGTTAGCAATAGTTGCCTCATTAAAAACCTAGCTGGAAAACCCAATTGGGACAAAATTGGTCTAAGAGAAAAAGAGTGTCACGCGTGCTTTCAGACCTAAAGACTTCGTGCTGAAGGATCCATCACCGTTCCTGATCGAACAAATGCAATGGTTAGTTTGAAATATAAACTAAAGTTGAAGGGTCGTACCTTAGCACTGGCATCGTTGTAGGGGCGATATGTTCCAATTGTTCTGTAATTTTTCGTCGTTCAACGTGCCGAGCTTGTAGGATCCTTTACCGATGATATCAAGGATGTGATATGGTCCTTCCCAGTTTGGACCCAGTTTCCTTCATTCGGATTTCAAGTGCTGAGGGTGACTTTTCTTAGCACCAAGTCCCCAATTTTAAAATATCGAAGATTGGCTCGTCGATTGTAGTACCTTTTGATTCACTATTTTGGTGCGGCCAATTATATGAGGGCAGCTTTGCATCTTTCATCCAACAGTCCTAGGCGTATTCATGGCCTCGTTATTAGACTCTTCTGTTGCATATCAAAATCTCACGCTGGGTTCTCCGACTTCGACCAGGATTAAAGCTTCGGTGCCATAAAATAAAGAGAATGGTGTTGCTCCGGTACATGATTTTGATGTTGTGTGGTACGCCCATAGAATTTCGGGCAGCATCTCCCTCCATTTCCCTTAGCGTCGGTCAATCTTTCCTTAAGATTCTAAATGATGGTTTTATTAGTTAATTCGGCTTGTACGATCCCACTGGGATGATAAGGTGTCGAAAGGATTCTTTTGATCTTGTGATCCTCGAGAAATTTAGTCACTTTGTTGCCGATGAATTTCTTTCCATTATCACATACGATCTCGGAGGGCATCTCGAATCGACATATGATGTGATCCCAGATGAAGTCTATGACTTCTTTTTCTTTAACTTTCTCGAAGGCATGTGCATCAACCCACATAGAAAAATAATCAGTTATAAATAAAATAAATTGAGCTTCACCTGGGGTCGACGGAAGAGGGTCGGCGTTGTCCATTCCCCATTTCATGAACGGCCATGGGGATAGAATCTAATAGAGCTGCTCTCTAGGCTGGTGAATCGTTAGCGCATACCTTTGGCATTGGTCATATTTTTGAACGAACTCCTTTGTGTCCTTCTCCATATCGGTCCAGTAGTATCCCGCTCTGACTACTTTGTGGAGCAATGATTCGGCACCGGAATGATTTCCACACGTATTCATGAACTTCTCGTAGGATGTAATTGGTATCTCAGTCCCAAGCATACCGCCAACGGTCCATCGAACATCCTTCTAAACAATGTGCCGTCCATGGACAAAGAAAATTGTGCTGCCTTCGTGCGCAGAGATCTCGATTCCTTTTGATTGTCGACGCCCCCTTTTTCCCAAGAAATCGGGTTTACGACATTTTTTGGAAAAGACAACTCTATTCCCGTTTGGGAATTGGGTTATGGAATTGAAGAGTCGCCACCTAATGATCATAGTGCATTAGGACACTTTAAAAGAATTTGAGATGAAGAACCAGAGTTCGGGTAAGGGCTAGAAATTATCTCGAGGGAAAGGTGTTAGGCACCCCTCAAGATCCACTAGTGTGGTTCCCGGCCATATTACAATTGTGACTTTAAGTGCAAACAACAAGTAAACAAGCAAGAATTACAAATACGAGGGGGTTTTCATATAATAGTTGCAAATAATTTGAAATTAAACGAAGTTAAAGAGGCTGAAATTTGAGAAGAAAGTAGTTTTCGAAATAAAAATAAACAGATAAAGGGAGAGGGGTCCTATGTTTATAAATAACATGGATCACCCCACACAACACCCGGGAACCGTTTATACACGTGGTGTTATCGTGTGGTCATCATATCCATATTTACCCTTCCCACCCCATTAAGGTATTAAAGCGCGGAATGTCTCGTTACTTATTGCATGCTAGTACCCGTGCCAATCCTATCAGTCCCGAAGGCATTTGGACTAACTAGTCCTAATGGGAGAGGGGTTTGGGGCCTTTTGGAGAGTTTTCAAAGGACAAAATACTAAGGCGTCAATCAAAACACATAATGCAAGTAAAGGGGAAAGCAAATAAGCAAGTAGAGCTCACATAAGCCTCCTAAAATCAGATAAAGCCATATAGTTTAGCACGTCTTGCACATACTGGTTTAGTCTTAAATTAAATTGAAGCGATAAGCGGACTGGTTCAACACATATTTTTGGACAGGAAGTCTACATTAGGCTTACTCGAATGCAGTTGTCTAAGACTGACCCAGTTGATTAGTTAAACCTTTTTTGTCTATGTTTTGGGTAGAACTACTAATTTTAAAACACAAGCTGATTTTAAAAGAAAATTTCAGAGTAACAAAAAGTTTCAGAAAAGGGTACGTGGTTTAACAACTAAACGAGTTCCAGAATGCAGATCGGTTGGAAAATGTTTACCAGAGTTCATGCGAGTAGGTTTAGAAAGAAAAGTCGTTTGTTTTAGTAAAATCAACACTGTTTTGAATAAGTGAGACAATTTTTGGTTTCGAAATCCCTATAGGCATGCTTTCTATACGTGATACCTTTTTAAAATACTAATGGAAGCCTTGTAAACCAAGATATCTACATATGCCATTTTATTATTAAACCTATCTGTTTGCCTAATGATGCTATTATATGCAGAGATGCAAACCCCTATAGGCATGGTATCTACATGCGTAGTTGCAGAATTCAGAAGTTAAATCCTATAGACATGCTTTCTACGTATGAAAATGCACAAATTAGAGACAAAACCCTATAGGCATATTTTCTGCCCTTTGTGCATAAAAGTAACCCCTCCCTTTTTCACTAAATCCCCATGAATTTATACAATTCATTACAGACCAGTAGAACAAAACTGAAATTAAAAGTACATCAGAAATTATCAGCTGCATCCGAGGGACCTAATTCAAACTTAGTGTCTAATAATACGAGATTGAACCACTTTCGAGATCAAGATTTCTAAAGCCTTCTCTTATCTAGGGTGTTTCAGAGATCCAAGGAGTTTCAGGAACCCCAGGCAATGCTTACACCCAAGATATTAATCAGAATGAGTTATAGTGCAGCGTGGAAGAGCCAACCCTCAGGTGTCCAAGTTCAGAGGGAGCTCAGGGTCCCAAAGCAAGGCTCACAAGAGAGGGGCAGAACTTAAATTCTAAGAATGAGTGCAAGTGCAATAGGGGGGAGGAATGCCAAGGCAGGCTGGTGGTCATACCTAACCATGAGGTAGGCTGGCACACCCCTGACCAAGCCTGTTCAGCCAGCAAATAAGAGCACAGACCTATTGAAGGTCAGACTATGGTCTAGACAGTGATTAGGACACTGCCAGACCAAGGTCTTAAGCTCAAGATACATATAAAGGGGAAAGGGGAATGGGATTGAAAGAGTTTAGGACTTAGGGAGTCCAGTCCATATACATGAACAACAATGTCAAGTGTTCTCATGTTTCTGAACCATAACTCAACATACAAAAGGGATTGGGGGATAGGGATTCATGTAGGAGCATAGCAAAGAGACAAACCAACTTGCCAAATTTACATTATGGAAGCAGTAAACCCAATAAAGAATGAACTGGAGAATAAACACATAGGAGTGGCAGAAATTAAACAAAGGCAACATACCAGTTGCAAAAGAGGCAAGCAAAGAGAAGCAGGATACTTTCAAACCAAGCCACAATCAAAAGAACCTTAAGCTTATGAGTACAGAGAACTCGAATATTTTTTAAAGAAAATCTGAGTGTATTTTGAGAGAAGAAGTGATGACTTGTTCATGTTCCCACTCCCTTTGGGAAGAAGTACAGGTATTTATAGTTTTGAAAACGAGCAGAAAACAAGGTAACAAATACAGTTTCAACACAAACATGGAAATAATCACAGTCAAAATCAATTATCACAGGTTTTCCCTTTAATCAAGGGATTACTGCTCAACGGGCACTTAACAGGATTAATATAAGGAAAGAAAATCAATTTGTAAGCAGAATGATTGTTGCCATAAAAGGAGCGGTAAAACCATATAGTAGGGGATTAAGTCTAAATACAGGAGTGTACTTATTTTGGAAAGGATCTGGTAAGGCCAAACAAAGAAGGAGAATCAATTAACCCTTAACGTGCGAGTAAAAAATCAGAACTGCACAAGGAAAAGTTTTGAAAATCAATCACGAATTTGAAAATCAATCACAGAAGGGACTCAGTATATAAATGAGGTGCACAAGTAATAGACATGTGAGGCCAAGCTATGGCAAGGAGAGGTAGCATACAGTAATAGCATGATAGTCATGTAGGTCAAATTTCGTTGGCTTAGTAAGAGAGAAAAGATCAGAAGCATGCAAAAGGTTAGGTGAAAACCTTTCTGAAAACATAATCGAGTTTGACAGATAGTAAGAAAGCAGAATCAAAAGAATCACACAAAGAGATGCTGAAACCTTCAAATAAAGTAGAACAATTTCAAATAGGAGAATCGCAAAAGTAAACTTCAGGAACTTGAGTAAACCCTGAAGAAACTAGGGTTTTTCGAAATCAGTCGAGTTTAGAGGCGATAAACAAGTAAAACACAAATAAACCCCCAAAATTAGGGTTTTCGACACTAATCAGGTGCAAACAAAGTAAATCAAACAGATAGACTCAGAAACTCAAACAAATCTCCAAAAATTAGGTTTTCAACACCAATCAAACTTAGAGATGATAAACAAAAGAATCGAACAAAATATTAACAAATAGACTCAGAAACCCTAGTTCGAAATCAAAAGATTTTAAAAAGAAAAATCGGGGAAAACGTTTAAAACATCACATATAGCACATATCAAGCACAGATCCGAACAAATAAACAAAAAAGAACCTCGAATAGGCTAGGGTTTCTGAGAACCCTAGAAACGAGAAAGTCTTGGAAGAGACAAGATCAGATCCGGAGTCGATAAGATCGGAATCAGGCTCAGGAGGCTAAGACACGCCGGAGCAAGGCCGAAGATGGCTGGAAACTTCGAATCGGTGAAGGTCTGAGTGAGGACCTTCGAGGTCTGGCCTCGAACCTTCAGGTATCAAGCACGTGAGAGCAGTAGGGGGTGAGAATAGGTCGTCTATGGTTAGAACAGCAATAGATTCCCGTGGATTTGGGGTTGGAGGTGACAGAGAGCGATTAGGGTTTTGAGAGAGCTCGAGAGCGTTTGAGAGAAGAGAGGAGTTAGAGGCGGCGCTTCTGAAAGAATGGGGTAGGGTTTAGGGGTCGTTTGGAATTAAAAAGGAAAGAAGAGATCTGGGTCGTTGATCAAAATGATCAATGGCTCAGATTTTTAAAAGAAAACGGGCGGGTTTGGGCGATTAGATCAAGTAATCGGGTTTAAATTGATTTGGGGGTTGGGATTGGGTTTAATTGAGGTGCAAATTGGGCTGTAATTGAAATGAAATTGAGGCCAAATTTTAAATAGCCACTTTTCCCCCGTTTTATTTTATAAAAATAGCAATGATTGTTTTAAAAATAAATTAAAAATACTGAGTAAACAAATATTACATAAATATTAACTTAAAAATACTGGAACTAATTTTGTAATTATGAAATGCTATTAATCACAAAACAGGCTATAATTACAATTATATGCAATTTAGCTTTAAAAATACCAGATAAATTTGTAAAAATATGCAAAAATTACCTTAATTATATTTTGGTGCAAATTTGAGAATAAAAATGAATTATTCGCCAAAATGATAATTTTGGGAATAATTATTGGATTTTGTTGTATTGAAATAGGCAATGAATTGGTTTAAAATCATTAAAAATGCCAGAACTCTTGGGTGTGCTTATATATGCACATATATGCTATTTTGGAAGTATTTTGAGTATAAAATTACTAGGGAAAAATTGGGTATCAACAGCTGCCCCTCTTTACCCGTGAAGGATGGAAGAGTTGTCGGGTAAAGATATGATGGCCAATTTTGACCGGAAGCGGCGATTTGAAAAGAATTTGACCGAGCTCTGGTTTCCGAGCTACCTACATATCCCTGGTTTTACAGGAATAGGGCCGTATGTAGTTCAAGAACCATTGACGGAACATGCCGATGGAGATTCGAAAGAGACAGACACGATGTTTAGGGTGGCAAGAAGTATTTGGAGTCTGATTGGCTGCGGGAACCGGAGCGGGATCGCTCCTGCTGAGGCGGCCGTTGCTGGCCGGTGTGCCTGCAAGTGAGCAATACGGGCGTATATCGTGCATAAACTTAGACGTGATGCAAGTTCTCATTGGACCATGACTGCTGTCTTTGGAAGGTTAGGATGACATCCTCGGACCATGATGTCCTGGGCCATGAAGCGCAAAATTAAAGGATTCACAGGCTATGAAATGATGTTCTCGGGCTATGATAATGATGCCTCCGAACCATGATGCCTTTGAATAATGATGTGCAGGATATAAAGCGGGTCCTCGGGCCATGGCATGGTGTTCTCGGGCTATGAAGATGATGCCTCCGAACAATGACGCCCTCGGACAGTTTGGCGGTGTTTCAGCCCATGAAATGCAAGATTTGGCGGTATTTAAGCCCATGAAAAGCAAGATTTGGCGGTATTTCAGCCGGCGCAAAAAATGTAAATGGCGATATTTCAGCCGACAGAAATTTAAATAAAACAGCGATGTTTCAGCTGATGTAAAAAATGTAAATGGCGATATTTCAGCCGATAGAAGTTAAAAATAAGCAGGCGATGTTTCAACCGATGGGGATTTAAACAAAAATTGGCGGTGTTTTAGCCATGCAAGATTTGTATGAAGATGGCGGTATTTCAGCCGATGCAAATAGAGGTGGCGATATTTCAGCAATGCATATGGAGACAGCTCTTAGTCTCGAAAGGCAGAAAGGTAGCCTTATGCAATGCAAGAAAATGCAGGATGGAGATAGTGCTTAGTTTCGAAAGGCAGAAAGGTAGCCTTATGTAGTGCAGATAATGCAGATGGAGACAGTGCTTAGTCTTGAAAGGCAGAAAGATAGCCTTATGCAATGCAAGAAAATGCAGGATGGAGACAGTGCTTAGTCTCGAAAGGCAGAAAGGTTAGCCTTATGCAATGCAGATAGATGGAGACAGTGCTTAGTCTCGAAAGGCAGAAAGGTAGCCTTATGCAATGCAGATAATGCAGATGGAGACAGTGCTTAGTCTCTAAAGGCAGAAAGGTAGCCTTATGCAATGCAGATAATGCAGATGGAGACAGTGCTTAGTCTCGAAAGGCAGAAAGGTAGCCTTATGCAATGCGGATAATGCAGATGGAGACAGTGCTTAGTCTCGAAAGAGAGAAAGGTAGCCTTATGCAATGCAGATAATGTAGATGGAGACAGTGCTTAGTCTCGAAAGGCAGAAAGGTAGCCTTATGCAATGCAAGAATGTAAAAGGACGAGTAGTAGTGAAACTTCTTAGCTGATAACTGATATCGTGACTGCTGGGGAGGTTGTGTATGGATAGCAATTACGAACAAGTGATGATTCTGAGAGGTTGCGTTCTTGAGAAAGTATGCGTGCATAAATATACCTGACGATATTGTTAGTCTGGTGCCTGCATCCAAAGAAAAATCGTGAGTTTTGTAAGGGGGAAAGGCTAGTTCGTTTTCCCCTGGCTTCCGGCGTTGCGTTCATTGGGGTAGCGTTGCTAAACAGCAGCAATTCGAACAATAGTTATGCATGATTTAGTAAATATAATGTAAGTAGAAAATAGTTTTCTTTAGATGAACCAACGACTGCGACGTGGTTCAAGACATTGCAACCTTTCTTGCTCCGGAATTTTGAGGGTCCTCCTCAAAATTCTGCCCCAGTTTACTGGGCTGGCGCTTCTGACGGCTGCGCTGAACGGCTAAAAAAAATCAACTTCGGAATTTTGAGGGTCCTCCTCAAAATTCTGCCCCAGTTTACTGAGGTGACATTCATGGCGAAGAATGGCTGAAAACTAACTTCGAAATTTTGAGGGTCCTCCTCAAAATTCTGTCCCAGTTCCAATAGCAGGGAGGAAAAATGGAATTTTGATAAAATTGTGACCGAACCATAGGGCTGCCTACGTATCCCCTCTTAAACGGGAGTCAGGTCAGGCGTAGTTTAAACTACATCATCATAAGAAATCATAAGTGGTTACACATAGTATCGTTTCACTGCATCTGAATTGATTGGCTTTGGCCATACTTCTCCGTCCATTTCTGCAAGAATAAGGGCTCCTCCAGTTAGAACCCGGTGAACCATGTACGGACCTTGCCAGTTGGGAGAGAATTTCCCCTTGGCTTCATCTTGATGTGGGAATATTTTCTTCAACACCAACTGCCCCGGTGTAAACTTCCTTGGCTTAACTCTTTTGTTGAAGGCTCTGGACATTCTGTTCTGATACAACTGACCGTGGCAAACTGCATTCATCCTTTTCCCATCTATAAGGGCTAACTGCTCATAGCGACCTTTTACCCATTCTGCGTCGTCCAACTCTGCTTCTTGTATGATCCTCAAAGAGGGAATCTCTACCTCGGCGGGGATGACCGCCACTGTACCATAAACCAGCATGTAGGGAGTTGCTCTGGTCGATGTGCGGACCGTGGTGCGGTATCCCAGTAGGGCGAATGATAATTTCTCATGCCATTGTTTGTGACTTTCGACCATCTTCCTTAATATCTTCTTGATATTCTTGTTGGCTGCCTCTACAGCTCCATTCATCTGAGGCTTGTAGGCTGTAGAATTCTTGTGTTTGATCTTGAATGACTCGCACATGGCTTTCATCAAGTCGCTGTTGAGATTGGAACCATTATCAGTGATGATCGATTATGGAATCCCGAACCGGCAAACAATACGGTCACGGACGAAATCTGCCACAACTTTCTTAGTCACTGCCCTATATGACACTACTTCAACCCATTTAGTAAAATAATCAATTGCCACCAGGATAAACCTGTGCCCGTTTGATGCGGCAGGCTCAATAGGTCCAATAACATCCATTCCCCAGGCGGCGAATGGCCACGGTGAGCTTGTTGCAACAAGCTCGTTTGGAGGCACCTTTATCATTTCTGCATGTATCTGACAACGATGGCATTTGCGAACATACTAGATATAGTCTGTTTCCATAGTCATCCAAAAATATCCTGCTCGGAGTATCTTCTTTGCTAGGACAAAGCCATTCATGTGCGGCCCGCAGGTCCCTGCGTGCACTTCGTCCAATAGTTTGGAAGCTTCTTTTGCTTCGACACACCTTAGTAAACCCAAATAGGGAGTCCTCCTATACAGGATTCCCCCACTGTGAAAGAAGTTGTTGGATAATCTCCTAAGTGTGTGCTTCTGAGTGGCGTTGGCAAGTTCTGGATATTCTCCTGTTGTCAAGTACTCCTTGATGTCGTGGAACCATGGTTTTTTGTCCGCTTCTTCCTCAACGTGAGCACAATAAGCTGGCTGATCATAGATCTTTACTGGGATGGGATCAATGAAATTTGTGTCTGGATGCTGGATCATGGATGATAAAGTAGCTAGTGCGTCAGCGAACTCGTTTTGGACCCTGGGGACATGTTGAAATTCCGTTTTTTGTGAATCTTTTCCTTAACTGTTGTATGTGATGCACGTAGGGGAGTATCTTGGAGTTCTTGGTTGCCCATTCTTCTCGAACCTGATGTATGAGCAAGTCTTAATCCCCGATCACTAGCAGCTCCTGAATGTTCATGTCAATGGCCATCTTGAGCCCCAGGATGCAGGCTTCGTATTCGGCCATGTTGTTGGTGCAAGGGAATCTGAGCTTGGCGGATACCGGGTAGTGCTGACCGGTTTCTGATACTAGGACTGCTCCTATGCCAACTCCTTTGAAATTTGCAGCTCCGTCGAAAAACAACCTCCAACCCTCGTAGGATTCTGCAATATCTTCTCCTACAAAGGACACTTCTTCATCAGGAAAATACGTTTTCAGGGGTTCGTATTCTCCGCCGAGAGGATTCTCAGCAAGGTGGTCTGCTTTGGCTTGGCCCTTGATCGCTTTCTGAGTTACGTAAACAATGTCGAATTCACTTAGCAGGATTTGCCACTTGGCAAGCTTGCTAGTGGGCATGGGCTTCTGGAAGATATACTTCAGCGGGTCCATCCTTGATATGAGATAAGTAGTGTAGGCACAGAGATAATGCCTCAATTTCTGAGCTACCCAAGTCAGAGCACAACAGGTGCGCGCCAGTAAAGAATACCGGGCCTCGTACGGGGTGAACTTCTTACTGAGATAGTAGATGGCTTGCTCCTTTCTCCCCGTTTCATCATGTTGTCCCAGAACACAACCGAACGCTCCATCCAAAAACCGCAAGATAAAGCAATAGAGGCTTTCCTGGCTCGGGCGGAACCAAGCATGGCGGCGTTGACAGGTATTCCTTCATTCTGTCAAAGGCTTTCTGACAATCGTCAGTCCACTTAGTAGCAGCGTCTTTCTTCAACATCTTAAAGATGGGTTCACAATTGACTGTGGACTGAGCTATGAACTGGCTGACATAGTTGAGCCTCCCCAGGAAACTCATTACGTCCTTCTTGTTCTTTGGCTGTGGCAATTCTTGAATGGCTTTGACCTTTGATGGGTCCAATTCTATTCCTCGACGACTCACGATGAAACCTAGTAATTTTCCAGCAGGAACCCCGAATGCACACTTGGCGGGATTCAGTTTCGGATTGTACTTCCTCAATCTATTGAAGAACTTTCTCAGGTCTTCCATATGATCAGTGGCTTTCTTGGATTTGATGATGACATCGTCCACATATACTTCAATCTCCTTGTGTATCATGTCGTGAAAGATAGTAGTTATGGCTCTGATATAGGTGGCGCCAGCATTCTTCAACCCAAATGGCATCATTTTGTAACAATACATTCCCCCACGGCGTGATGAAAGTTGTTTTCTATGCATCTTCCTCATCCATCCATATCTGATGATATCCGGCGAAACAATCAACAAAGGACTGCAACTCATGCTTGGCGCAGTTGTCGATAAGAATGTGTATGTTCGGCAAGGGGAAGTCATCTTTGGGACTGGCCCGGTTAAGATCCCGGTAGTCGACACAAACTCTAACTTTCCCATCTTTCTTTGGTACTGGCACGATGTTGCCTAACCATGTCGGATACTCTACCACTCTGAGAACCTTAGCTTTGACTTGCTTAGTAACCTCTTCTTTGATTTTCAAACTCATGTCAGGTTTGAATTTCCTGAGCTTTTGTTTTACCGGCGGATAGGCTGGATCTGTTGGCAGTTTGTGAGCTACAATGGACGTGCTGAGACTAGTCATATCATCATACGACCAGGCGAATATGTCCTCATATTCCTTTAAAAATTCTGTGTATTCTTCCTTTTCTAATGGTGACAGGTGAATAGTGATGCGAGTTTCTTTGACATTTTCTGTATCTCCCAAATTAACGACCTCAGTTTCTTCCAGGTTAGACTTAGGTCTATTCTTAAAATTCTCAACCTCTCTGACGACCTCTTCTGGTATATCATCCTCTTCTGAATCTACATCCTTTTGCTGCGTTGTTTCGTTGCAAGTCACAATCGTTGGTTCATCATCAATGTAAGTAATAGTAATGCTGTGTGAAAATAGAGTAAATGATAGAGAAAATAATAAGAGCAAGATATATGATAAACTGAAATGCTTTGATTAAATTCATGATTGTTTGGAACATCGGAGCTCTTTTCAAAATTAAAGACAATGCAGAAAAAAATCAGCTCATAAAAAGTAAAATGAGATGCATGGTGCTTTTGTTTAGCCTTGCTAACCCGAAGCTTTCCAGGCCCTAACGGTTCTAATTGACCAATTGCTGAGGCGGTCTCCTCGGTTCACCGCTTGTATGGAAGGGCCTTCCTCCCCTTCCTCCTTGAAAAGAACACAGCAATCCATATCATCATCCTCCAGAAATAGATTCTTCATGGTTGCCAATGCTTCATCTTCTTCTGACCCATATATAGTATCTGCCGGTTTGAAGGTCTGCTCCAGGCTAGGTATCGGAAGCTCCAATGGATAGTAGGGGCCGCGCCATGGTGGCGACTAGTTCTGGAATTCTTCCCAAGTATAACCGTACCCTAAGCCAAATGTAGTGCCATGCTTCTTTTGTTTGATGGGCTTAGTGATCCCCTGGAGGTTTTTGCCGAGTCCCTTTCCAGGCTCGTACCCACACCACTTCAGGATACTTTCAATCTTGTTATCCCACCACTTATCCTTGTGTACAGCGTTGACCCTTTCAATATGGTGGTATATTTCTCCGCCTATTCTCCTTCTGCCTCCAATTATTGGGATGGTCTGGCGACTATATATGGGGTTACTACCATCGCCATGAATAATCACCTCCTAGTGATTCCATTCGAATTTCACTGCCTGATGCAGGGTCGATGCTACGGCTCCAGCGGCGTGGATCCAGAGCCGTCCTAACAGCAAGTTGTAGGATGCCGGGACGTCTATCACTTGAAAGTCGACGTCTAACTATGTTGGCCCCATTTGCAAGCATAGGCTGATTTCTCCAATAGTAGCCCTTTGGGACCCATCGAAGGCCTTGACATTGATAGCCCCATCTTTGATTTCGTGCAGGCTTTTTCCCAAGGTTCTGAGAGTTATCAGCGGACAGATGTTGAGGCTGGATCCTCCATCGATCAGGACTCTAGTGATGAAATAATCCTCGCATTGCACGGTGATGTGCAGTGCCTTGTTGTGGCTCAGTCCTTCCGGTGGCAGCTCATCTTTGTGGAAGGTGATTTTATGGCTTTCCAGCACTTGTCCTACCATATTTGCCATTTCGCCTCCAGTTATGTTGCTGGGCACATAAGCTTCGCTCAGTATCTTCATTAAGGCATTCTTGTGAGCGTCAGAGCTCTGTAGAAGAGCTAGGATGGAGATCTGTGCTGGTGTTTTGTTTAATTGCTCAACGACCGAGTACTCCTTAGCTTGTATTTTCCTCCAAAGATCGTCGGGCCCAGTTTCAATAGGCCATCCCGAGGCTTGCTTACTGGACTCAGCTAAGTGTTCTGGGTATAAATCCTCCCTGTTCCGGTCATTCCTTGTGCAGCAATTGTTTCTCCCGTCTTGGTCTTTCCTTTCCTCCTAGCTTCGGCAGTGTAATCCCATGGTATGGCATTTGAGTGGAATGGTGTTATGTCTGACATTGCCACAGGAATAGGTACCCTTGGGGGTAACACAGCAACTTCAAAGGGTGCAGGTGCTTTTGGAACTCCAAATTCAACCTCAATTGGCCCGGGCGCCTTTGCAGAAGGAGGCGCTTCAAATTCGAGAGGTATAGACATGTTTACTTCATCGTCCCTGGAGGGCTGATTCTGCACAACAATTGGGCTAAGTGTAACCGCTGGTTTCTTTGGTTCATCACCTTCAACAATCAAACCTATCGACCCTTTGGGGTCCCAATCATCTTCGACCTCGATCATGTGAATGTTCCCACCTTTGTGGTCAGGCAGAGGGTTGTTGCGAACATTAGGAGCAGGCTCCTTTGCTACGATGACCTTATTGTTGATCAGGGTTTGAATCTTGTCCTTCAATGAGCGGCACTCGTCGAGGGTGTGTCCCTTCATGCTGGAATGGTACGCACAGGTCTTATTAGGGTTGACCCACTGGGAAGGATTCTCTAGAGTTATGGCTGGGATAGGGGTGACGTAACCAGCAGTTTTAAGTCTCTCGTACAGCTGATCAATTGGTTCAGCGATGGCTGTGTATTGTCTGGGAGGTCTGTGGTCGAAATTTGGCCTCGGTCTGGGAAAATTTTGGCGGGTGGGAGGTTATTGGTAATGAGAGGGTTGAGGATTATAAGCTTGGTAGACAGGTGCTGGTTGAGAGTATCTGGGTGAGGTGGGTTGATATGTGAGAGGTGGAGATGATTGGTAGATGGGAGGAGGATTTGGATAGGAGGGTACGGGTGTTTGGTAATTCGGGATAAGCTGATATGTAAGTGGAGGTGATAGATAGGTGTGGTATTTTAGTGGTGATTTGGCTCCCTGTGCGACCATTACGGCACCCACATCTTTCTTCTTGGACGTGCCACCGGACTGTAAAGCCTTATTGGTGGCCTGTAATGCTTCAAGATTAGTAACCATACCATTCTTAATGCCTTCTTCGATTCTTTCTCCCAGTTTGATGATATCGGAGAAATTCTGACCCTCGATTAGCATCAACCTCTCGTAATATTGGGGATCTTGAGCCCGAACGAAGAACCTGTTCATCTGTTCTTCTTCTAGGGCCGGCCTGACCTTTGCAGCTTCTGACCTCTAACAAGTAGCATACTCGCGGAATGTTTCGGTAGATTTCTTCTTCAAATTCTGGATGTAGAATACATCTGGCGCATTCTGTGTATTGAATCGGAATCTATCCATGAAATCCAAGGCCATGCCTACCCAGCTTGTCCATTTCTTGGGGTCCTAGCTGATGTACCAGGATAAAGCATCCCCCTTCAGACTTCTCATGAAGAGCTTCATATGGATCTTCTCATCTTTTCTGACTCCGACCAGCTTATCGCAATATGTCCTCAGGTGGGCCCTGGGATCTCCTGTTCCATCAAACATTTCGAACTTGGGAGGTTTGTAACCCTCCGGAAGTTCAACATCTGGCTGAATGCAGAGGTCTTCATAATTTAACCCCTCGATACCTTTGTTACCTTCCACGCCCTGAACTCGGCTGGTCAATTTCTTGAGTTCTGCTGCTAAGTTCCTGATAAGGGATTCTTTGTCATCAGACTCAGGTGCACTTGAAATTGATTGAGTATAATAGGGTACAGTATCCACGTAAATAGGAGTGTTGTGGAGATGATCATTTGTGGTGTTCAGTGGCTCGGGAATGAGTAGTGGAGTGTTGTTCGGGGCATGGCATGCATTGCAGTATTGGGTATGAGTGGGTTGTATCTGTGGTTGTGGGGTATTTTGTGGAGGTGCAGGATTCTGGGTGTTGACATCAGGAGCGGTGAGAGAAAATGACAGGTTCGCCAAGTTCCGAACCTGCTCCAGTTCTTCTTGGAACTTCAATAATTTTTGCTCAAGTTGGGTAGCAGTTTCCTTAGCAACCGGGGTACCCTGAGGAATCTCAATCTCCTTTCTGGCGCTTGTATCTCCCATTTTACCTTTGTTCTTGTTCCGGACAGGACTCGGAGGAGGAGGAGGTGGAGGGCCCTTGGATCTTGTGGAGTATGATGATGATGCCAGAATGCACGAACTAACCTTTGGGGAGGGGAATAGAAAATAAAAGAAAAACAAAAGGTAACAAGTTAGTGCAGGTTATAAGGAAAAAATATTGCAGTATTTAAACACATTGTGCCAGAATATAAATCGCGTCCTAAGTTGGGTGCCTCGTTGTGCCCGAGGTAGGCCTAGCGACAAATAGTTTTGGAGAACTTATAATGCTAAATGCCTCATTTTATTGATAAAAATAAGACGAATCCAAAACGACTCTAAATAACAGAAAGTAAAATGTCACTATTGGCCATTGGCCTTATTACATTAAAATAAAGAATAAAGGGA
>NW_017672438.1:191685-192159 GCF_001879085.1 Nicotiana attenuata | reverse complement strand
TACGGACACGCTCCTAAGTTCAAAATCGCCCGACGGAGCTAACGGAACCATCAAAACTCCAATCTGAGGTCAAATACTAAAAAGTCAAACTTGGTCAACTCTTCCAATTTAAAGTTGAAAAGCATTCTTCCATATCAATTCCGAATAACCTGAAAATCAAAACCGACAATTCGCATAAGTCATAGTACATCATACTGAGCTACTCATGCCCTCAGACCATCGAGCAGAGTGTAAATGCTCAAAATACCCGGTGGGTCATTACCAAGAAGACGACATGGCATACAATGAAAAAATCAACAATTGTATTAAAGTTATATACCAATTTTTTTAAGTTGTATTTGTTGTAATTATATTTTTTTATATTTGAATATTATATGAAAGTTCAGAAACAGCCTCTCTACCCTCACAAGGTAGGGGTAAGGCATGCGTATACACTATCCTCCCCAGACCCCACTTTTGGGGATTACACTGGGT
>NW_017672438.1:185792-189579 GCF_001879085.1 Nicotiana attenuata | reverse complement strand
ACCCTAGTTCACCAATTGTGAACATGTCATGACGGCACCTAGTCTTCACGACTAGGTAAGCCTAACACATTGCGGAAGTAACAACATTTGCAAAATTTATATTCGAAGCTAAATAACATGCGTAATGTATACAGTTGCCGCCTGGCACATACACTTTAATACAAAATACTGAAAAAACCTCCAAGACCCGAAAACGCACGGGCAACACAGGCTATAAGAAGTCTTACACTGCTCTAGTCACCGGAATAGTCTAATACAAAGAGGGATCGAAATAGCATCTAACAACTATGGATAAAATGAGAAGGAGACTTTGCGGATCTGCGGACGTAGCAGATGTATGCCTCAAGTCCCCAATACGCTCCCTGACAGCTACTGGCGGTACGCCTGCTCAGAAGCACCTGGATCTGCACATGAAAAACATGCGCAGAAAGGGCATGAATACACCACAACGGTACTCAGTAAGTGCCAAGCCTAACCTCGGTTGGGTAGTGACGAGGAAGGTCAGGGCCCTACTGAGGCAAAATATAATAATGATAATTAACAGTATGAAAATCTGGCAGAAATAATGAGTACAGCAGCGAAATAAGGCAGGTCAACGAGGCAATAACAACTACAAAAAGAACAGAGTAAACACAGAATAAATACAGCTCAATATCAATGATAACAATGAGGGTCTCCCAGGATACCGTCCTGTAGCCCTTTTCTCAACTGTCCAGTGGATCTCCCGAGATACCGTCCCGTAGTCCATCATATGTGTATATCCGAAGGATCTCCCGGGATACCGTCCCGTAGTCCAACTATCAATATGCAGGGGGAGCTATCGGGAATCTAACCCGCAGTCCCGAAGTAAATGTACAGGGGGATCTATCGGGAATCGAACCCGCAGTCCCAAAGTAAACAAACAAGGGGGGGAGCTACCAGAATCCCACATCCGTAGTCCCAATGTAAATGCGCAACCACAACCAGAAGATATTCAAAAATGAAGTACCAAAGACAAACATCAGGTAGTACTAGCCTAGCATGCTTCACGTAGTACAGTCAGGGCAACTTAAACAATTAGGCAAGTTAAATCAACTAAACATGCTTTTCTAATCTAGCACAGGTTATAATTGCAAGTAGAATAAAGCAAATATGAAAGGAACTCAATCTCAATATCTTAAGGAAGTCGGATTTTCAACAATTGGCTCAAGTACGCGCCCGTCACCTCGCGAACAAGGCACTCAAATCAACAAATAACAAATCCTAGGGGAAAGGTCCCCCACACAAGGTTAGACAAGCCACTTACCTCGAATCGGCACCAAAAATCAACTCGAAATCACACTTTTGCCACGAGTATCCGACTCCAAATGGCCCAAATCTATTCAATTCAATTACATATCGTAAGTAATATTGCAAACAACCGATTCCACTATTAAATTTACAGCTAGGGCGCATAAATAGTTAAAATGACCAAAACGCCCCTCAGGCCAACGTCTCGGAACCGAATAATTTTCACATTTTCAGAAACCTTGTACTCTCACGAGTCTAACCATATAAAAATCTCAGAAATCGGAGGTCGAATGCTCCCTCGAAACCCAATAGTTTAGACAATGAACTTTCACCCAAATTCTTCCATTTTTGATCCTTAATTCGAGTTTAAAAGGTGGATTTAACTACCAAAATAATAGAATATAATTAGAAAGGATCATAGAAATGTTACCCAATAATCTCCTCTCCAAAATCCTCTCAGAATCGCCCTTGCCCGAGCTCAAAATTGATTTTCAAACTTATGAAATTAAACCCTCGAAATTTCCTATTTCTGCCCAGACATTTCCGCTTCTGCGGACAAGGGACCGCTTCTGCGGTCCCGCTTAAGCGGCAAAATAACCGCTTCTGCAATTTCTCATTAAAGGGGGAAATTCCGCTTTTGCGGACGCATGACCGCTCCAGCGGTTCCGCTTCTGCGGAAAGATGACCGTTTCTGCGGTCTCTGAGGGGAAGCCAAATAATCGCTTCTGCGATGAGGAAGCCGCTTCTGCGGCTCCGCTTCTGCGGTTCCCAAACCGCAGAAGGGAAAACATACCAGCTACAACAACTTAGAAAATTTCCCCGTTAACCACCCGAAATCATCCCGAGGCCCCCGGGACCTCAACCAAAAGCACCACTACCACCTAATACCTTATTCGAACTTGTACCAATCCTTAAAACACCTAAAACAACACCGGAAACCCGATTAAATCAAGGATTCAAGCCTAAGAACTTCAAATTCTAACCAAATACGCTTTCGATCAAAAACCTAACCAAACCTCGTCCGAATGACCTAAAATTTTGCACACACATCCCAAATGACATGACGGAACTACTGTAACTTCCGGAATTACAATCCGACCCTCGGATCAAAAACTCACTATCGGACCAGAAACTTCAAAAATACAAACTCCGGCATTTCAAGCCTAAATGAGCTACGGACTTCCAAAATACATTTCAAACACGCTCCCAACCCCGAAATCACCTAACGGAGCTAACGGAACCATCGGATTTCTATTCCGAGGTCGTCTTCACACTGCTCCGACTACGGACCATTTTTCAACACTTAAGCTCTCGTTTAGGGCCTAAGTGTCCCAAAACTCTCCGAAACTCAACACCGAACATCCCGGCAGACCAAAATAGCAGAAATAAACTTAGGGGAAACAGTTAATGGGGGATCGGGGCGTAATTTCCAAAAATGACAGGCCGGGTCGTTACATCCTCCTACACTTAAACATTCGTTCGTCCTCGAACGAACATAGAGAACATACCTGAAGTAGTGAAAAGATGCGGGTAGTGGCTGCGCATATCCTGCTCGGTCTCCCAAGTCGCCTCCTCGGCCGGCTGACCCCGCCACTGAACCTTTACTGATGCTATGTTCTTTGACCTCAACTTTCTGATCTGCCTGTCCAAAATAGCCACTGGCTCCTCAACATAGGATAGATCCTTGTCCAACTGGACTGAGCTGAAATCCAACACGTGCGACGGATCACCGTGATACCTCCGGAGCATCGAAACATGAAATACCGGATGAACTCCGGACAAGTTGGGAGGTAAGGCAAGCTCATAAGCAACCTCCCCAACTCGCCTCAAGATCTCAAAAGGGCCAATGAACCTCGGGCTCAGCTTCCCTTTCTTTCCAAACCTCATGATACCCTTCATAGGCGAGACCCGAAGCAGAACCCGCTCACCAACCATGTATGAAACATCACGAACCTTCCTGTCCGCGTAACTCTTCTGTCTAGACTGGGCTGTACGGAGTCTGTCCTGAATCACCTTGACCTTCTCCAATGCATCCTGAACCATCTCTGTACCCAATAGCCTGGACTCACCCGGCTCAAACCAACCCACCGGAGATCTACACCTCCTGCCATATAAAGCCTCATACGGCGCCATCTGAATGCTGGACTGATAACTGTTGTTATAAGCAAACTCCGCCAATGGCAAGAAATGATCCCAAGACCCTCCAAACTCAATCACGCATGCACGGAGCATGTCCTCAAGAATCTGAATAGTGCGCTCGGACTGTCCGTCCGTCTTGGGGTGAAATGCTGTGCTCAACTCCACCCGAGTGCCTAACTCCTGCTGTACAGCTCTCCAGAACAGCGATGTAAACTGAGTACCTCTGTCTGAAATGATAGAAACTGGAATACCATGCAAACGGACGATCTCCCTGATATAAATCTCCGCCAACCGCTCCGATGAATAAGTGGTACACACAGGAATGAAATGAGCGGACTTGGTTAGCCGGTCCACAATAACCCAAATGGAATCAAACTTC
>NW_017672438.1:135397-185767 GCF_001879085.1 Nicotiana attenuata | reverse complement strand
TTGGACATGATTGAGTGTTATTGCTGGGTTTATTGTATCTATATTTTATTGTTTTTTCTGATTTGTGATTGAGAAAAAAATAAGATGAAGAACAGAGTATCGGCAGTATTGACTCACAATTGACTTGAGTGAAACTGGGCCTGCCTCTTTGATGTCTGGATTTGAGGAAGAAACTTGACGAACTGATTTCTACAATTTGCATTCAGTTGTGAAGCTTTTCGTCTTTTTTTTTGAATTACGAAAAAAGATTCGCGGAGAGATCACGATAAAGGATTTGCGTTCAAATTTGAAACTGAGGTCGTAAAATCAATTAGGATATTCTTTTCCTGATTTTTTAGCGCGCCATATTAGGAAGATTCAGCTACTATTAGATTACTAATTAATGAATGGATATAAAAATTGTAGAAAAAGCAGTGCACAGGTCGGGCTAAATTTATAAAAAATATGCACAATATTTGGTTAATAAAGTCTTCATATATGATATAGGAAAGAAAACAAAAACCCTTATTAAATAATAGCCATTCTGTAGGCCAGCAGGTCTAAAGGACCCTTTCTACACTGGGGCCACTTCCAAACAAGGCCCAATTACCTTGTAAGGTGCTAAAGTGAAGCACCAAAAAAAAACATAATCAATATAGAAACTGGGCTGCTTGAAAACAAACCCCACCTCAAATGGCCAAACGTATAACACAAACAGCAATTTAAGGCAGATTAAAGATTTACACATGAATATTCATAACATGAATTCAACTAACATACCATAAATCAGAATGCTAATTTTAACACCTAGGTTTAAAGGAACCAAAACAAATAATGATTTCTATCGAACTATGTTAAATAAACACTAAAGACTTTGGGACAACTTTTCGTGTGTATTGTCCTTGTCTTTTTTCCGTAAGAGGGTCCAAGAGTCTTACTATTAGAATTGTGCTCAATTAGTCATGTTGCAGAAAGATAAGAAACAGGAACATTTTCAGCCAAACCAATCACCTGGGAATTTCAGGGGAAAAAACCTCTTTTTAACAGACTTGTATAGCAATTGTCCCGTAGATATTTCCTATTTCAGCATTTTTATCTCAAGAGGATTTGACAGCTGTCCATTTACTAGAAGTTTTTCAAGTAGTTACTAAAAGATTCTTTTCATGTTAAAAATCCCTAAATTAACCTGTTTCACTCATTTTATAAAAATTCTGCCTCAGACACCTGTTCTGGGCTTGTGAGTTGTGGTGACTCGATCAAAGACCCCACCCAATTCTTTTCATTTTGACAAAACAAACAACTGAATTAGTGGGGCCTGCCTATCACACAAACAAGCCACCAACTTTTTGAGCTTAAATCAAATGGACAAATCAATTGAGGCCCAACACCCAAAAAATGGAACAATTACCAAAATTCGAGACAAATCAACATACAATTATACTTAACTAGCCACATCGTGCATGCCTTAACTGTTAACAGAAATATGGAATCATTTAATACATTTATGAACAATCAAAGATAGGTTAAACCAATAATCAAAAAAAACACCTAACAGGGAACTTAAGAAGAGATAAAGAATTACCCAATTAAGACAGAGGATGATAGGTCATAGAAACGACCTTCATAACCTGCCGACGACGACTTGACCGAATTCCCGTGCTTGAAATGAAACCAAAACCAACATTGATCAATTGTGATGTATGGGTTTTCATAGGAATTTTCTGCAGATTTGAACTCTAGGGAATTCTACGTGAGAATTGGGGACATGAAAGCTGGGACAGTGTGGAAAAGAGGAAAGGATGGGGGTGTTGTCACGACCCGGATTTCACCACCCTCGGGAGTCGTGATTGGCGCACTGCTAGTGAGAAAGCTAGGCAAGCCAGTTAATTCCAGTTTTTAACCATTTTCATTTTAAAATCCGTTAACAGTTCCAACAAAAACATAATTAAAAATTAGCGGAATAATAATACACAAAGAACAGTGCGGAACGACGAAATATGATAATTTATGATTAATCACAAACTGCGAAGTCTAAGTACAACTCTACCCAGAATTCGGGCTGTCCCAATCTCACAGTCTGCTCTTGTAAGAATACTTCAAATTAAAGGATACGTACCTACAAGCAAGAGTACACGCCTAAACCACCCAGCTCCCCCAACCACAAGCGAACATCCACTCAAACTTCGGTCGTCGACTGAAAATAGAATACACCGAATCTGTCTCGAATATAGTAAAAATAGAAAGAAAAAAGATAGCAAGCGAGACGCCAAGGCCTGCGGACGCCTGCAGGACTACCTCGGGTCGCCTTGACGCTTTGAAGCCAGCAACCATCACTATGGTCCAAAAAGCTGCCAGCACCGGGATCTGCAACACAGGCAGAGTGTATATTCACACAACGGCCCTATGCGCTGGTAAGTGCCTAGCCTAACCTCGGCGAAGTAGTGTCGAGGCTAGGACCAGTACTACTCAAAATAAAACCTGTGCAGATTAAATGATATACAGCGAAAAAATAAAGGCTAGATATTTCAGTTAAAGCATGGGAGGGGAAAAGCATGCTGTGGGAGTATCAGATAATAACACGGACATTAGCCAGAGAGGAATGTAAAGGAAAACCAAAATTCAATTGCTAACAAGCACATAGAGAAACAAAACACAGCATTCACTTTCATCTCTTTTCTTGTTGCAAGCAGTGCAACCCGATCCCATTTTCAAATATTACCATAGCGGTCCCGATCCCATTTCATATTATCATGTTGCAGGCGTGGCAACCCGATTCCCCATTTTCATAATATCTTGTTGCAGGCGTGCAACCCGATCCCATTTCAAAATCATTACCGTGCGGCGTGCCAGCGCTCCCATTTATATATCTTTGCTTGCAAGCTCTGCCAACCCGATCCCATTTCAAATATACCGTGGCGGGCGTGGCCACCCGCTCCCATTTCATATAATCTGTTTGCAGGCGGTGCAAATCCGATCCCATTTCAAATATTACCGTTTGGGGCGTTACCACCCGCTCCCATTTTCATATATCTTGCTTGGCAGGCGTACAACCCAATCCCATATATATACAAATCACGATCTAATCACAAAAAGATCCCGGCAAGGGAACAAGAGTATAACAACAATCATATCCCGCAAGGAAACAATATCAAAAAGCAATAAAACATCCCGGCAAGGGAGATAACATTTAAAAGCAACAACATCTCGGCAAGGAGAGAACAATATCAAAACCTCTTCTCTTTCCACATGTACTTCACAACTTCAAATTCACTACTTGAGCCAATGCTCTATAACGTTTCAATTGCCAAATAATACTTCCACAGATTCATCTTACAAACTTGAAGCCAACGCTCTTCAAGGTTCAATTACCAAATATTACTACCACAAGCCTCGATTCAACATAGAAATCCTTCACCATAAGGCATGAACAATACAAAACGGAGTCCACATTAATCATAGTATAAGACTCACGGGCATGCTTAACACCAACGTATAGATATTTTGGTCGACATGCCTCTAATCGCGTCGTACTCAACATCTAACCACAATAGAAATAGGAGCGTAGACGTCCTAATTCCCTCAAGCTAAGTTTAGACCAACACCGACTCACCTCGATGCAGAACACATTAAAGTGCTCATTAAATCAGCTTGACCATCTTGATTCACCACCAATATCGCTTGCTGATCTGCACAAGTTCTTAACTTATATTCAATAAATGCAAATGAATAATTCTATGCAGGGAAAATAGATGTTTCTAAAGTTTTTCCCAAATCAACTCACTTGAAAGATGTACCCTAAGCCAATGGTCAAACCGAGGTTTCGAAAAACTCGATTAACCATTCACAGCCACAGAAACTAATATTATAAATTTGTTTGAAATCCGGACCTCAAATCAGTGTTTCCAAAGTCCTCAAATTCAAAAATCCTAAGTTACTAACCCAACAACCACAGTTCCCCCATTGAAAGTTTATTTGAGATTGAATCATGTCACAAGATGGATTAAGATTGAAAAATGAGTTAGGATGACTATACAAATGATTGGAAGAGTTTTGTACTTTGGAAAAATCCTCAAAGCAGTTTTTGGTTTTGAAAAAGGTGTGTAAATGGCTGAAAGTGACGTCTAAGTCTTCAACTTATTGTCTCTTGATGTCGCAATTGTGACAAGGGGTGCAATGCAACCCTTAAACCTCTGCCTTTTCGCATTTGCGAGGCGAAAATTGTTCGCATTTGGCACCAGTCAAATTTCCTGAGGAGCGTCTACTATTTGGAGGCATATGTCGTCGATTTGTCGACTCTGGCCTCAGCATTTGCCGATCAAGGCCTATGCTCAGGCCATCTTTCGCACTTGTGTACGCATGTTTGGCATGAGCAGACTGCAACCACACCAGCAGACTTCTAATCAATTTCACTCGTGGCGCTATCAAAACTCACCTGGGAGCCCTCGGGGTCAACCAAATGCACGCCAGTCCAAACATCAATAACGGACTTTGCATCCATCGCGATCAAATCATAAAAAATAAACTCAATAATATGATTAGCATCAAAATCAAAGAAAATCTCATGACTCTTAAGTTCCAAATTTTAACACCGAGAGTCCGATTCAACGTTATTCAGTCCGTTCTTTACAAATTTACACGACTGTCAATTTAAATCCATATCAGACTGTACCGGGCTTATGACGAGAACAAATTTTGGGTCTGAATACCATCAAATTCAGTACTTCAAATTTCCAACACTCTAGAAAATTTCAGTTAAACAATTATCTTCAAAAATCTCATTCTCGGGCTTGGACATCGGAATTTTCCGATTTCGGGACACTAACGGCCAAGTCCCATATTTTCCTACGGACCTCTGCCGGGACATCAATACCGGTCCGGGTCGATTACCAAATATTGACCGAAAGTCAACCTAATTTCACTTTAAAAGCAAAATACATTCATTTTTTCACGAAGATTTTTACATATGCGCTTTCCCCGATACCTGCGGACTGCGCACGCAAGCATGCAGTGGAGGGAGAGCAGAAAGGTTTTTAGACCTTGGAACATGAGATTATTTTCCAAAAAAGTGATGACTTTGGGTCATACTCCCACCTTAAATATTGTTGTGCCTTCTAGGACATAGTGAGGAAGTACCTCTAGTCGGAGAAAACGATTGGCGTATCGGCTCTGCATATGAACACAGATCCCAGGTTAGATTGGCCGTAGCAGGCTGACTCTTCACTGACACGGACGAAGGGGAAATTTTCGATCGAGAACTTTACAAACTTGCGCGTCATGATAGGTACCAGGCTCCTCTTTCATAGAAGTCTTGTCCAACTGACAGTGCTTGAAATTCTTAACAACGTGGATGTATAACCGTGATATTGTGAAGCACTGGACAGATCATGAACATGATGCCACGAGTGGAATCGATAAACTCGGTGGCAACGAAGTCTGTAAGCACCCTTCCACTCGATCAATAATTCTTACTAGGATACGGGGAAATGAAGACTTGGAGGCATGAAAGGCTAAGCTTGGCCCCTTTCCAAATCTCATCACGCCCTTCATAGGCGACACCCGACGCCGACCGATGAAGTGCATATCACGAACCTTACGTTCGGCATATAAGTCTTTTGGCCGGGTAGTGTATGCTGTTAAGCTTCTGAATAGATCCCGACTTGTCAAGGCATGCTGTATAGATCCCGTCACCACACGACCGAGCCATCTCCAGCTCGAACACCCAAACGGCGCCGCACGCCTTACCCATATTAAGCCATCAAAGGAGCGCAATGTGATGGTCGGGACGGTAAGTGTTATATGTAGGAAAATCCGCTAAGCAAAGCACTGATACGAGCATACCAAAGTCAATAACAGAACGCTCGGGGGCATATCCTTTCGAAAAATCTGCATTAGTTAGTCGGACTCACCGTTCCGGTCTGGGGATGAGAAGTGCTGTACTCAATCGACCTGTTGTGCCCAACTCATGCTGAGAATGCTCGGCAGAAATGCGAGGTAAACTGGTACCGTCGATCAGAAATGATAGACACGGCAACCATGAAGATGAAAATCTCCGGATATAGTCTCAGCTAAAACTTCAGAAGAAGGGAGACCATCGGCGACATGAATGAAATGCACTGATGGTCAGTCTTCACATAACACATGCATCGACTTCCTCTGAGTCGTGGGAGTCCAACAACAAATTCCTATGAATCGCTCCCACTTCTACTCACGGAAATCTCAGTCTTCATGAACAAACAAGGATCTTTGATGCTCGACTTTCTTGCTGACAATATAAAACACGAGGCACATCGCAAATATCTTTTATCCTTCCTCACAAATAATGCTGCGCGAAGATCCTGATCCTCTTACGGCCCGGATGAATAGAGTCGGGAATATGGGGCTCTCCTCTAGAATCACTCACGAAGACCATCCACATTAGGACACATATACACTTGCATTCCTTCTAAATCATCATCTCCAATTGTAACCTGCTTTGGCAACCGTTCATGCGCAATGCTGTTCCCTAAGCACACACAATGACGACGATCTATCATGACGCGATCTCGGATACACTAAATAATTGGCACATAACGAGCGATCTGGCATAGCTAACTATGGCTGGGCTCGAGACATCCAACCTCGACGACTGATTGGCCAAAGCCATGAACGTTCACAGGGAGCGGTCTCACCGACCGGAATATACGGCAAGACTGCCCATACTGGCTGGACTTATCTAGCTCAAAGTATCGGGCCCCATATGTGGCTTCACCGGATTGATATAAGCTGGTGATACCATAGTCTTCCAGAGTATACACCTTCTCTGGTCAAGTTTATGCGTCCTTCTGCATTGAAACAAATATTGTTAAGACTCTGTGTATTACCGGTACACCTCACATGCCACGCCATATATAATGCCTCAAATATTTAACCGGCATGACAATGGTTGCAACTCCCAACTCATGAACCGGATAGTTAATTCTCATGAATCTTCAACTGACGGGCGAAGCATAAGGTATGACTTGTCTCCTACATAACGCACCAAGTCAATTACGGAGATGCAACGAAATAAACTGTATATGACCTGACACTGTGGAAAACAACATGGCGCCGTAGTCAAAGTGTCTTGAGACTTCTGAAAGCTCGCCTCACATCGTCCGACCACCTGAACTGGAACCAGTATCTGGGTCAACTGGGTCACGGGTCTGCAATAGATGAAACCTCCACAAACCGACGGATAATAGCCTGCCAACCAAGAAACTCCGGCTTCTGTAGCTGATGGTCAGGTCTAGGCCACGTTCATTGGACCTTGCCTTCTGATTCTTCTTCGGAGTCTACCTGAATACCTCTGCTGTACAACATGACCAAGAAGCAACGATCCCAACCAAAATCGCACTCGAAACAATAGCTGCAACTGACTATCTCTCAAAGTCTGAGAACACTCTAGATGCTGTCATGCTCCCCGGTGCGGGAATAGATCACAATATCATCAATGAGCCTATAATACGTAAGAGTCCAGTAAGCTTGAACACTCGGTATCAAATTCCATTAAAGCGCTGGAGAATTTGTAACCCAAATGACATCACCAAGAACTCATAATGCCTGTTACCGAGGTTGCGCGAAAGATGGTTTGGGGAATACGGATGCTATCCTCAATGATGGTAGCCAGATCTCAGTCAATTGTCATTACCGAATACTTGGCCCTGAAGCTGATTCAAAGAATCACAACTCTTCGGCAATGGATATCTTATTCTTGATTGTAACCTTGTTTCAACTGCCGGTAATTCTATACACATTCTCATCGATACGTCTTCTTCTTACAAACAACAACCGAGCACCTCAAGGCGAGACACCATGGTCTTCAAGCCTATCAAAGCAGTCTTGAACTTTCTCTTCAATTTTTCAATCGTCGGGCATACGCATACGAAGAATAGAAGATAGGGTGAGTGCCCGATGCCAAATCAATGCAGAAGTCATAATTCCTGTCGAGCTGCATACACGACAGGTCTGAAAGGGAAACCATCAGCGAACTCACGAACACAGGCACGGGAATCCATAGAAGGACCTCTCACTAGAAATACGAACATGCAATAGCCAAAACACCCTTCTCGACATACAAGAATCTTCATATATGAAGATAACCCGACGGGTAGAATGACCAAAAGATCCCTCTCACGTTAGATGAGGTAAACCCAGTAAGCTAGGGTCCAGTCTTGGCATGACAGTCCAAGATAGCGTGGTAAGGTGATAACCAGTCCATCCCATATTATTCAAAATCACCATATGCCAAAAGTCAAAAATCTACTCGAGTCTCAATGACCCAATCACAACCTACAGGAACGTAGACATGTCTACACATATAGATCACCTACTGTGGTGGCACATATACAGGAGCATTCAAGAATCATTCAGGCATGACGCAGGTACGGTGCAAATAAGATGACACATAGGAGTATATGTAGATCATGGGAGTATAAATAGAACTGAAAGCATCTCTACTACAGAACCAGTAATTGACCTGTGATAATGCATTCGGAGGCCTCAGCCATCAAGTCTTGCTGGAAGAGCTAAATCGGGGGTTGGGCCCACTCATCTGCTACACTTGGGACTGCCTGCTGCTGACTGCTCACCTTAGCGGTCTGCATCTCCACCTCCTAATACCTTACCTCACATCTAGCACCTTATTCCAGCTCATAGCTGGCTGTGAACACCTTATGCATGATACTAGCACGGGAAAAAACCCTTGGGATGCTGAGAGTGCTCGATGCTCGGGGCATTTAGCGATATGACGTTGCATAGAGTTACAGCCCTGGACTGTTGAGGAAGCTGACCTGACGACCCGATGACCACCCACAAACTTAGAGTGGCAGTGAGCTGATGGGAGCAATCGTGGTGCACTGTGAGTGTAAACGACCCGGCGGTCGTTTTGGAAGTTATATGCCCCGATCCCCGTTATACTGTTTCCCCTAATTTTAATTTCTGCTATTTTTGGACTGCGCGGGACGTTCGAATGTTAGATTTCGGGAGTTTTGGACAACTTAGTCCTAAACGAGCTTAAGTGTTGACAAATGGTCCGTAGTCGGCAGCAGTTGTTGTAAGGACGACTCGGAATGGAAATCCGATGGTTTCGTTATGCTCCGTTAGGTGATTTCGGGGTTGGGACGGTTGTGAAATGTTATTTGGGAAGTTCCGTATATTTAGGCTTGAAATCGGAGTTTTGTATTCTTTGAATTTCGGTCCGATAGTGAGATTTCTGATCCGAGGGTCGGATTGCGATTTCGGGAAGTTAGTAGTTCGTCATGTTATTTGGGAGTGTGTGTGCAAGAAATTTCAGGTCATTCGGAGAAGCGTTTGGTTAGGTTTTTGATCGAAAGCGTAATATTGGTTGACCTTTGAAGTTTTTAGGTTGAATCCTTGATTAATCGGGTTTTCGATGTTTGTGTTTAGGTGTTGAAAGGATTGGTAAGTTCGAATTAAGTGTTAGGGTGGTATTGTGGCTTTTCGTTGAGGTCTGGGGCTGGTGGTATTTCGGGTGGTTAAGGGGAAATTTTTAAGTGTTCAGCAGGTATGATGTTTCCCTTCTGGTATTTTCGGCTTCTGCGGTTGGGAACCGCAGAAGCGGACGAGAAGCGGTTCTTCATCGCAAAGGATTGGTATTTGGCTTCCTAGAGACCGTTAGAAGCGGTCATCTTTCGCAGAAGCGGAACCGCTGAGGGGTCATGCGTCGCAGCGGAATTTCTGTCCCTTTAATGAAACCGCAGAAAGCGGTTTTTTGACGCTTAAGCGGGACGCGCAGAAAGGGTCCTTGCTCCGAGAGCGAAATGTCTGGAGAATGAGGAAATTCGGAGGGGTTTAATTTCATAAGTTTGAACATTATTTTTGAGGCCGCGGCAAGGCGATGTCTGGAGGATTTTGGAGAGGAGATTATTGGGTACTTTTATTTCTATGATCCTTTTTCTATATTATATTCTATCATTTAGTAGTTAAAATTCCACCTTTTAAACTCGAATTTAAGGATCAAAAATGAAGAATTTCGGGTGAAAGTTCATTGTCTAAATATTGGGTTTTTGAGGGGCATTCGACCTCCGATTTCTGAGGATTTTTATATGGTTAGACTCGTTGAAAGAGTAAGGTTTCTGGAAAATGTGAAAATTATTCGGTTCCGACAGACGTTGTCCTGATGGTGCAATTTTGGTCATTTTACCTTATTTTGTGCCCTAGCTGTAAATTGTAATAGTGGAATCGGTTGTTTTTGCTATATTACTTTACGATATGTAATTATGTAATTGCGAATAGAATTTGGCCATTTTGGAAGTCGGATATCGTGGCAAAGTGTGATTTCGAGTTGATTTTTGGTGCCGATCGAGGTAAGTGGCTTTTGTCTAACCTTGTGTCGGGGACCTTTCCCCTTAGGATGTTGTTATTTTTTTGATTGAGTGCCTTGTTCGCGAGGTGTACGGGAGGCGCGACTTGAGCCAATTTTGAAAAATCCGGCTTCTAAGATATTGAGATTGAGTTCCTTTCAATTTTGCTTATTCTACTTGCAATTCATAACCTGTGCTTAGATAGAAAAACATGTTTAGTGATTTAACTTGCCTAATTGTTTAAGTTGCCCTGACGTACTACGTGAAGCATGCTAGGCTAGTACTAGGCCTGATGCTCTGTCTTTTGGTACTTCATTTTGAATTATCTTTCTGCGTCTGTGGATTGCGCATTTACATTGGGACTACGGATGTGGGATTCTGGTAGCTCCCCCCCTTGTTGTTTACTTTGGACTGCGGGTTCGATTCCCTTATTAGATCCCCCTGTACATTTATTTTCGGGACTGCGGGTTAGATTTCCCGAGTTAGCTCCCCCTGCATTATGATAGTTGGATACGCGCGAACGGTATCCCGGGAGATCCTTCAGATATACACATGATGATGGACTACGGGACGGGTATCCCGGGGAAGATCCACTGGACAGTTTGAGAAAAAGTCTACAGGACGTGTATCCTGGGAGACCCTTCATTGTTATCATGATCATTGAGCTGTATTTTATTCTGTGTTTACTCTGTTCTTTTGTAGTTGTTATCCTCGTGACCTGCCTTATTTCGCTGCTGTACTCATTATTTTCTGCCAGATTTTCATCACTTTGTTAATTATTCATTATTATATTTTGCCTCAGTAGGCCCTGACCTTCCTCGTCCACTACCCAACCGAGGTTAGGCTTGGCACTTACTGAGTCACCGTTTGGTGTATTTTCATGCCCTTTCCTGCGCATGTTTCTTCATGGCAGACCAGGTGCTTCTGAGCAGGCGTTACCGCCAGTAGCTGTCAGGAGCGTATTGGGGATTGAGCATACATCTGCTACGTTCCGCAGATCCGCAAAGCTCCTTCTCATTTTATCCATAGTTTTTAGATTGCTATTTCGATCCCTCTTTTATTAGACTATTCGGTGACTAGAGCAGTGTTCAAGACCTTCTTATAGCCTGTGTTGCCCGTGCGTTTTCGGGTCTTGGAGGTTTTTTCAGTATTTTGGTATTAAAGTGGTATGTTGCCAGGCGGGCAACTGTATACATTACGCATGTTATTTAGCTTCGAATATAAATTTTCAATGTTGTTACTTCACGCATTGTGTTAGGCTTACCTAGTCGTGAAGACTGAGGTTGGCCGTCCATGACATGTTCACAATTGGTGAACTAGGTTGTGGTGACAACTGTCCACAACCCTAGTTCACCAATTGTGAACATGTCATTGCACGGACACCTAGTCTTCAACACTAGGTAAGCCTAACACATTGCGGAAAGTAACAAACATTTGCAAAATTTATATTCGAAGCTAAATAACATGACGTAATGCATAATACAGTTTGCCGGCTGGCACATACACTTTTAATACAAAATTACTGAAAAAACCTCCAAGACCCCGCAAAACGCTCAGGAGCAACACATGGCTATAAGAAGTCTTACAACTGCTTCTAGTCACCGGAATAAGTCTAATTACAAAGAGGGGATCGAAATACGCATATCTAACAACTTGGATAAAAATGAGAAGGGAGACTTATCGGATCTTGCGGACGTAGCAGATGTACTGCCTCAAGTTCCCCATGACGCTTCCCTGACAGCTACTGGCGGTTACGCCTGCTCAGATAGCACCTGGATCTGCACATTGAAAAACATGCGCAGAAGAAAGGGCATGAATACACCACAACGGTACTCAGTAAGTGTGCAAGTCCTAACCTCGGTGGCCGGTAGTGACGAGGAAGGGTCAGGGCCCTACTGAGGGCAAAAGTATAATAATGATAATTAACAGTATGAAATCTGGCAGAGAAATAATGATTAAAGCAGCCGAAATAAGGCAGGCGTCAACGACTGCAATTAACAACTCACAAAAGAACAGAGGTAAAACACAGAATAAATACAGCCTCGAATATCAATGATAACAATGAGGGTCTCCCAGGATCCGTTCCTGTAGCCCTTTTTCTCAACTGTCCAGTGGATCTCCCGGGATACCGTCCCGTAGTCCATCATATGCTGTATATTCTGAAAGGATCTCCGGGATACCGTCCCGTAGTTCCAACTATCATATGCCAAGGGAGCTATCGGAATCTTAACCCGTCCCGAAGTAAATGTACAGGGGGATCTATCGGCGATCGAAAAACCCGCAAGTCCAGTAAACAAACAAGGGAGGGGGAGCTACCAGGGCAATCCCACATCCGTCAGTCCCAATGTATAATGCGCAACCACAACAGAAGATATCAAAAATGAAGTACCAAAGACAGCATCAGGTAGAGTACTAGCCTCAGCATCTTCACGTAGTACAGTCAGGGCAACTAACAATTAGCAATGTTAAATAACTAAACATGTTTTTTCTAATCTAGCACAGTATAATTGCAAGTAGAATAAAGCATAATTATAAAGGAACTCAATCTCAATATCTTAAGGGACGCCGGATTTTCAACAATTGGCTCAAGTTTACGCCCCGTCACCTCAGGCGAACCAAGGCCACTCAAATCAACAAATAACCAAATCCTAGGGAAAGTCCCCCACACAAGGCTTTGAGAGCAAATTCCACTTACCTCGAATCGGCCACCAAAAATCAACTTGAAATCACACTTTTTGCACGAGGTATCCGACTCCAAATGGCCAAATCTATTCATTCAATTACATTATCGTATAGTAATATTGCAAACAACGATTCCACTATTAAATTTACAGCTAGGCACAAAAAAAGGTTTAAAATGACAAAATGCCCCTCAGGACAACGTCTCGGAACCGAATAATTCACATTTTTCAGAAACCTTGTAACTCTCACTAGTCTAACCATATAAAAATCTTCAGAAACTCGGAGGTTCGAATGCTCCCTCAAAACCCAATAGTTTAGACAATGAACCTTTCACCCAAATTCTTTCCATTTGATCCTTAATTTCGAGTTTAAAAGCGTGATTTAACTTACTAAATGATTAGAATATAATTAGAAAGGATCATAGAAATGTTACCCAATAATCTCCTCTCCAAAATCCTCTCAGAATCGCCCTTGCCCGAGCTCAAAATTAATTTTCAAACTTATGAAATTAAACCCTCGAAATTTCCTATTTCTGCCCAGACATTTCCGCTTCTGCGGACAAGGGACCGCTTCTGCGGTCCCGCTTAAGCGGCAAAATAACCGCTTCTGCGGTTTCTCATTAAAGGGGGAAATTCCGCTTTTGCGGACGCATGACCGCTCCAGCGGTTCCGCTTCTGCGAAAAGATGACCGCTTCTACGGTCTCTGAGGGGAAGCCAAATAATCGCTTTTGCGATGAGGAAGCCGCTTCTGCGGCTCCGCTTCTGCGGTTCCCAAACCGCAGAAGCGAAAATACCAGAAGGGAAAACATACCTGCTGCAACAACTTAGAAAATTTCCCCGTTAACCACCCGAAATCATCCCGAGGCCCCGGGGACCTCAACCAAAAGCACCAATACCACCTAATACCTTATTCGAACTTGTACCAATCCTTAAAACACCTAAAACAACATCGGAAACCCGATTAAATCAAGGATTCAAGCCTAAGAACTTCAAATTCTAACCAAATACGCTTTCGATCAAAAACCTAACCAAACCTCGTCCGAATGACCTGAAATTTTGCACACACATCCCAAATGACATGACGGAACTACTGTAACTTCCGAAATTCCAATCCGACCCTCGGATCAAAATCTCACTATCGGACCGAAACTTCAAAAATACAAACTCCGGCATTTCAAGCCTAAATGAGCTACGGACTTCCAAAATACATTTCAAACACGCTCCCAACCCCGAAATCACCTAACGGAGCTAACGAAACCATCGGATTTCCATTCCGAGGTCGTCTTCACACTGCTCCGACTACGGACCATTTTTCAACACTTAAGCTCTCGTTTAGGGACTAAGTGTCCCAAAACTCTCCGAAACTCAACATCGAACGTCCCGGCAGTCCAAAATAGCAGAAATAAACTTAGGGGAAACAGTTAACGGGGGATCGGGGCATAATTTCCAAAAACGACCGGCCGGGTCGTTACATCTACAGTGCACCACGAGCTCCCATCAGTGCACTGCCACTCTAGAGTTTTTGGGGTGGTCATTCGGGTCGTCAGGGTCAGCATTCTCAACAGCCGAGGGCTTGTTATACTTATGGCGATACGGGTCATATCGCTAGATTTTGCCCTCGAGCATCGAGCAGCTCTCAGCATCAGGGTTCCCGTGCTATAGTTCAGGCATCAAGTGTTCCACAGCCAGCTAGAGGTGGAAGTAGAGGTGCTAGAGGTGGAGGTAGAGGTATTAGAGGTGGAGATCAGACCGCTAGAGGTGGAGGCTAGTCAGCAGCAGGCCGTCCCAGAGATGTAGTTCAGAGTGGTGGGGCCCAACCCCGATGTTATGCTCTTCCAGCCAGGACTGAGGCTGAGGCCTCCGATGCAGTTATCACAGGTACGATTCTGGTTTGTAGTAGAGATGCTTCAGTTCTATTTTATCCAGGATCTACATACTCCTATGTGTCATCTTATTTTGCACCGTACCTGGTCATGCCTAGTGATTCTTTGAGTGCTCCTGTATATGTGTCCACACCAGTAGGTGATTCTATTGTGGTAGATCGTGTCCATCGTTCCTGTATAGTTGTGATTGGGGGTCTTGAGACTCGAGTAGATTTGTTACTTTTGGATATGGTTGATTTTGATATCATATTGGGGATGGACTGGTTATCACCTTACCACGCTATCTTGGACTGTCATGCCAAGACTGCGACCCTAGTCTTACTGGGTTTACCTCATCTAGAGTGGAGAGGGACTTTTGGTCATTCTACCCGTAGGGTTATCTCATATATGAAGGTTCGGTGTATGGTCGAGAAGGGGTGTTTGGCTTATTTGGCATATGTTCGTGATTCTAGTGTAGAGGTTCCTTCTATGGATTCCGTGCCTGTTGTTCGTGAGTTTCCTGAGGTTTTCCCTTCAGACCTGTCGGGTATGCCACTCGACAGGGATATTGACTTCTGCATTGATTTGGCACCGGGCACTCAGCCCATTTCTATTCCGTCGTATCGTATGGCCCCGCCTGAGTTGAAAGAATTGAAGGAGAAGTTGCAAGACTTGCTTGATAAGGGCTTTATTAGACCTAGTGTCTCGCCTTGAGGTGCTCCGGTGTTGTTTGTTAAGAAGAAGGACGTATCGATGAGAATGTGTATAGATTACCGGCAGTTGAACAAGGTTACAATCAAGAATAAGTATCCATTGCCGAGGATTGATGATTTGTTTGATCAGCTTCAGGGTGCCAAGGTATTTTCGTAGATTGACTTGAGATCTGGCTACCATCACTTGAGGATTAGGGCATCCGATGTCCCTAAGACATCTTTCCGCACCCGGTACAGGCATTATGAGTTCTTGGTGATGTCATTTGGGTTGACAAATTCTCCAGCGGCTTTTATGGATTTGATGAACCGAGTGTTCAAGCCTTACTTGGACTCGTTCGTGATAGTCTTCATTGATGATATTTTGATCTATTCCCGCAGCCGGGAGGAGCATGAGCAGCATCTGAGAGTGGTTCTTCAGACTTTGAGAGATAGTCAGTTGCATGCTATGTTTTCGAAGTGCGAGTTTTGGTTGGGATCAGTTGCATTCTTGGGTCATGTTGTATCAGCAGAGGGTATTCAGGTAGATCCGAAGAAGATAGAAGGCAGTCAAGAACTGGCCTAGACCTGCATCAGCTACAGAGATCCGGAGTTTCTTGGGTTTGGCAGGCTATTACCGTCGGTTTGTGGAGGGGTTTTCATCTATTGCAGCCCCGGTGACCAGGTTGACCCAGAAGGGTGTCCAGTTCAGGTGGTCGGACGAGTGTGAGGCGAGCTTTCAGAAGCTCAAGACAGCTTTGACTACGGCGCCAGTGTTGGTTTTGCCCACAGGTTCAGGGTCATATACAGTTTATTGTGATGCATCTCGTATTGGACTTGGTGCGGTGTTGATGTAGGATGACAAGGTCATTACTTATGCTTCGCGTCAGTTGAAGATTCATGAGAATAACTATCCGGTTCATGAGTTGGAGTTAGCAGCCATTGTTCATGCGTTAAATATTTGGAGGCATTATGTATATGGCGTGGCATGTGAGGTGTTCACGGATCACAAGAGTCTACAATATTTGTTCAAGCAGAAGGAGCTAAACTTGAGGCAGAGAAGGTGGTTAGAGCTCTTGGAAGACTATGATATCACCATCTTATATCATCCGGGGAAGGCCAATATGGTGGCCGATACTTTGAGTAGAAAGTCAGCCAGTATGGGCAGTCTTGCGTATATTCCGGTCGGTGAGAGACCGCTTCCCTTGGACGTTCAGGCTTTGGCCAATCAGTTCGTGAGGTTGGATGTCTCTGAGCCCAGCCATATGTTAGCTTGCACAGTCGCTCGTTCTTCATTATTTGAGTGTATCCGAGATCGGCAGTATAATGATCCTCATTTGTGTGTTCTTAGGGACACAGTGCGGCATGAAGGTGCCAAGCAGGTTACAATTGGAGATGATGGAGTTTTGAGGATGCAAGGTCGTATATGTGTGCCTAATGTGGATGGTCTTCGTGAGTTGATTCTAGAGGAGGCCCATAGTTCCCGGTACTCTATTCATCCGGGCGCCGCTAAGATGTATCAGGATTTGCGGCAGCATTATTGGTGGAGAAGGATGAAGAAGGATATTGTTGCGTATGTGCCTCGGTGTTTAGATTGTCAGCAAGTAAAGTGCGAGCATCAAAGACCTGGTGGTTTGTTCCAGAAGATTGAGATTCCTGAGTAGAAGTGGGAGCGTATCACTATGGAATTTGTTGTTGGACTCCCACGGACTCAGAGGAAGTTCGATGCAGTGTGGGTTATTGTTGATAGACTGACCAAGTCAGTGCATTTCATTCCTGTGGCAGTCTCCTATTCTTCTGAGAGTTTAGCTGAGATCTATATCCGGGAGATTGTTCATCTTCATGGTGTGCCCGTGTCTATCATTTCTGATCGAGGTACGCAGTTTACCTCGCATTTCTGGAGGGCAGTTCAGCATGAGTTGGGCACACAGGTCGAGTTGAGTACAGCATCTCATCCCCAGACGGACGGGCAGTCCGAGCGTACTATTCAGATTTTGAAGGATATGCCCCGAGCTTCTGTTATTGACTTTGGAGGCTCGTGGGATCAGTTTTTGCCTTAGCGGAGTTTTCCTACAATAACAGTTACCAGTCGAGCATTCAGATGGCTCCTTATGAGGCTTTATATGGTAGGCGGTGTCGGTCGCCGGTTGGGTGGTTCGAGCTGGGAGAGGCTCGGTCGTTGGGTACGGATCTAGTACAGGATGCCTTGGACAAGGTCGGGATCATTCAGGATAGGCTTACGTACAGCTCAGCCCGGGCAAAAGATTTATGCCGATCGTAAGGTTCGTGATATGGCATTCATGGTCGGCGATCGGGTGTCGCCTATGAAGGGCGTGATGAGATTTGGGAAGAGGGGCAAGCTTAGCCCTAGGTTCATTGGCCCGTTTGAGATTATTGATCGAGTGGGAGAGGTGGCTTACAGACTTGCGTTGCCACCGAGTTTATCAGTCGTGCATCCAGTGTTTCATGTGTCCATGCTTCAGAAGTATCACGGTGATCCATCCCACGTGTTAGATTTCAGCACTGTCCAGTTGGACAAGGACTTGTCCTATGAAGAGGAGCCGGTAGCTATTCTAGACCGGCAGGTTTGTAAGTTGCGATCGAAGAGTTTCCCTTCTGTTCGTGTTCAGTGGAGAGGTCAGCCTGCTGAGGCATCAACCTGGGAGTCTGTGTTCGATATGCAGAGCCGATATCGCCATCTTTTCTCCGACTCAGGTACTTCCTTCTTATGTCCGTTAGAGGACGAACAATTATTTTAGAGGTGGAGGATGTGATGACCCAAAAGGTCATCACTTGTTTTGGAAATAAATTCTATGTTCCAAGGTCTAAAAACCTCCTCTTTGCCTCACCTCGATTTGCGTGCGCAGTCCGGGCATGTATCCGGAAAGCCATTATGTAAAAATCTGTGAAAAATGATGAATTTTGCTTTTAAAGTGAAATTAGGTTGACTTCGGTCAATATTTTTGGTAATCGGACCCGGACCCGTAATTTGATGGTCCCGGAGGGTCCGTAGGAAAATATGGGACTTGGGCGTATGCCCGAAATCGAATTCCGAGGTCCCAAGCCCGAGAAATGAATTTTTGAAGAAAATTGTTTAACTGAAATTTCTAGAGTTTTTGGAAATTTGAATGTAATTGAATTTGATGGTATCAGACCCAAATTTTGGTTCCGAAGCCCGGTACAGGTCTTATATGGTATTTAAATTGAGCGTGTAAAATTTGGTAAGAAACGGACTTGAAATAACGTGAATCGGACCTTCGGTTGTTAAAATTTGAACTTAAGAGTTCATGAGATTTTTCTTTGATTTTGATGCTAAATTCATAGTTATTGATGTTATTTTGATGATTTGATCGCATGAGCAAGTCCGTATGATGTTTTTGGACTTGCGTGCATGTTTGGTTTGGAGCCCCGAGGGCTCAGGTGAGTTTTGGATAGGCCACGGAGTGAAATTTGGATTTAGGAAATTGCTGGTGTGTTGCAGGTCTGCTCGCAAATGCGAAATCGCAAATGCGAAGATGGCCTGGGCAGGCCTTGATCGCAAATGCGGAGGGCCAGAGTCGCAAATGCGACATATGCCTCGCAAATGTGAAGCCCTCAGGAATTTTGAGTGGTCGCAAATGCGACAATTTCTTCGCAAATGCGAAGAAAGCAGAGTTTTGAAGGGTTCGCAATTGCGAACCCTTGTCACAATTGCGACATCAGAGACCAATTAATTGAGACTTAGACGCACTTTCAGCCATTTTACAACCTTTTCAAAACCAAAATACCTTTGAGCGATTTTTCAAAGACAAATACTCTTCCAATCATTTGTAAGTCAATTCTAACTCATTTCTTTCAATCTAATCCATCTTTTGACATGATTTCAATTCAAAATCAAGGGTTTTCATGGGGGAAACTGGGTGTTTTGGGTATAACTTAGGATTTTTGAATTTTGAGGATTTGGACATGATTTGAGGTCCGATTTCAAAACAAATTATATATTTGAGTTCGTGGGTGAATGGGTAATCGAGTTTTGGTTCGAACCTCGGGTTTTGACCATGTGGGCCTAGGGTCGATTTTTGAGTTTTTGGGAAAAACTTTAGAAAATCTATTTTCATGCATTAGAATTGATTCATTTTGCATTTATTGATATAGTTAAGTAACTTGTGGCTAGATACAAGCGAATTGGTGGTGGAATCAAGAGGTAAAGCGATAGTTGAGGCTTGAATTGTGTTCGTGGCATCGAGGTAAGTGTTTGGTCTAACTTTAGCTTGAGGGATTAGGAGTCGTGTCCTATTTTCTATGTGTTAGATGTTGAGTACGACGCATAGGCATGGTGACAAATATCTATACGTTGGTGTTAAGCATGCCCGTGAGTCTTATACTATGATTAATGTGACTCCGTTTTGTATTGTTCATGCCTTATGTGAGGATTTCTATTGTTGAACGAGGCTTGTGGTAGTAATATTGGTAATTGAACCTTGAAGAGCGTTGGCTCAAGTTGTAAGATGATCTGTGGAAGTATTATTGGCAATTGAACGTTATAGAGCATTGGCTCAAGTAGTGAATTGAGTTGTGAAGTACATGTGGAAAAGAGAAGAGGTTTATGATATTGTCTCCCTTGCCGAGATGTTGTTGCTTTTAATGTTATCTCCCTTGCCGGGATGTTATTGCTTTTGATATTGTTTCCCTTGCCGGGATATGATTGTTGTTATACTCTTGTTCCCTTGCCGGGATTCTTTTGTGATTGATGTTGATTTGAAATGGGATTGGGTTGTACGCCTGCAACAAGATATATGAAATGGGAGCGGGTGGTACGCCCCAACGGTAATATTTGAAATGGGATCGGATTGCACGCCTGCAACAAGATATATGAAATGGGAGCGGGTGGCACGCCGCCACGGTAATATTTGAAATGGGATCGGGTTGCAAGCTTGCAGCAAGATATATGAAATGGGAGCGGCTGGCACGCCGCCACGGTAATATTTGAAATGGGATCGGGTTGCACGCCTGCAACAAGATATATAAAATGGGATCGGGTTGCACGCCTGCAACATGATATATGAAATGGGATCGGGACCGCTATGGTAATATTTGAAATGGGATCGGGTTGCACGCTTGCAACAAGAAAGAGATGAAAGTGAATGCTGTGTTTGTTTCTCTTATTCTTGTTAGCAATTGAATTTTGGTTTCTTTACATTCCTCTCTGGTATTCTGTTATTATCTGATACTCCCCACAGCATGCTTTTCCCCTCCCATCTTTAACTGTAAATATCTGCCTTTATTTTTCGCTGTATATCATTTAACTGCACAGGTTTATTTGGTAGTCTGGTCCTAGCCTCGACACTACTTCGCCGAGGTTAGGCTAGGCACTTACCAGCGCATAGGGCCGGTTGTGCTGATACTACACTCTGCACTGTGTGCAGATCCCGGTGCTGCAGCTTTTGGACCATAGTGAGGTTGCTGCTTCCAAACCGTCAAGCGACCCGAGGTAGTCCTGCAGGCGTCCGCAGGCCTTGGCGTCTCCTTCTATCTTTTTCTTTCTATTTTTACTTATTCCGAGACAGATTCGTGTAATTCTATTCAGACCTTATTTGAAGTATTCTTAGACAGCCTGTGAGATTGGGACACCAATTCTGGGTAGAGTTGTACTTAGACTTCCGCAGTTTGTATTAATCTAAATTATCATATTTCGTCTTCCGCACTGTTCTTTGTTATTATTATTTCCGCTATTTTTATTATGTTTTTTTGGAACTGTTAACGGATTTAAAATGAAAATGGTTAAATAACTGGAATAACTGGCTTGCCTAGCTTTCACTAGCAGGCGCCATCACGACTCCCGAGGGTGGGAAATCCGGGTCGTGACAACACTCCCCATCCTTTCCTCTTTCCACACGTCCCAGCTTCATTCCCCAATTCTCACTAGAATTCCCTAGATTTCAAATCTCAGAAATCCTAGAAACCCAACATCAACAATTGATCAATGTTGGTTTTGGTTCATTTCAAAACCACGGGAATTCGGTCAAGTCGTCGTCGGCAGGTTTGAAGGTCGATATTCCTATGACCTATCATCCTCTGTCTTAATGGGTAATTCTTTATCTCTTCTTAGTTCCCTGTTAGGTGTTTTTTGATTATTGGTTTAACCTATCTTTGATTGTTAATTTAAATGATTCCATATTTCTGTTAACAGTTAAATGCATGTGCTAGTTAGTATAATTGTATGTTGATTTGTCTCGAATTTTGGTATTGTTCATTTTTGGGTTTGGGCCTCAATTGATTTGTCCATTTGATTTAGCTCAAAGTTGGGCTTGTTTGTGTGATAGGCAGGCCCACTAATTCAGTTGTTTGTTTTGTCAAATGAGAATTGGGGGGGTCTTTGGATCAGAGTCACACAACTCAAGCCCAGAAACAGGTTCTGAGGCAATTTTAAAATAGTAAAAGGTTAATTTAGGGATTTTAACATGAAAGAATCTTTAGTAACTACTTGAAAACTTCTAGTAATGGACAGCTGTCCCAATCTCTTGAGATAAAATGCTGAAATAGGAAATATCTACGGGACAATTGTATAAAATCTGTTAAAAAGATGTTTTTTCCCCTGAAATTCAGGTGTGGTTTGCTGAAAAATGATTCCTTTCTTATCTTCTGCACATGACTAATTGAGCACATTCTATATAAGACTCTTGACCCTCTTACGAAAAAGACAGACAATACACACGAAAAGTTGTCCCAATCTTTAGTGTTGTATTTAACATAGTTTGATAGAATCATTATTTGTTTTGGTTCCTTTAAACTAGGTTGTTAAATTAGCATTCTGATTATGGTATTAGTTGAATTCATGTTATGAATAATCATGTGTAAATCTTTAATCTGCCTTAAATTGCTTTTGTTGTTATACGTTTGGCCATTTGAGGTGGGGTTTGTTTTCAGCAGCCCAGTTTCTATATTGATTAGTGCTTCACTTAGCACCTTACAAGTGTAATTGGGCCTTGTTTGAAGTGGCCCAGTGTAGAAAGGTCCCTTTAGACCTGCTGGCCTACAGAATGGCTATTATTTAAAAGGGGTTTTTTCTTTCCTATATCATATATGAAACTTTATTACCAAATATGTGCATATTTTATAAATTACCCGACCTGTGCACTGCTTTTCTACAATTTTTATACCATTCATTAATTAGTAATTAATAGTAGCTGAATCTTCCTAATATGGCGCGCTAAAAAATCAGGAAAAGAATATCCTAATTGATTTAGCGACCTTCAGTTCAAATTTGAACGCAAATCCTTTATCTGATCTCTCCCGAATTTTTTTCGTAATTCAAAAAAAAAAAGACGAAAAGCTTCAACAAACTGAAATCAAATTGTAGAAATCAGTTCGTCAAGTTTCTTCCTCAATCCAGACATCAAAAAGGCGACCAGTTATTCAACATCAAGTCAAATTGTAGAAGTCAATACTGCCGATACTCTGTTCTTCATCTTTTTTTTCTCAATCCACAAATCAGAAAAACAATAAAATATAGAACAATAACCCAGCAATAACACTCAATCATGTCCAAAATCCCAATCATGCTACAATTGAATGGAAAAAATCTGATTATAAAAAATGGGTCTCATCTCTGTATTTTTTGAGAAGAAGAAGGAATGGAGAAGAGGAAGAAAGAGGAGGGGGAAAACGGCGCTGGTCTTAGGAATTAGGGGGAGCTGATTAAAATTGTTATGTTACAAATTCTATGAAAGTCTGATTTTATGTTAATATCTACAAAATTCCTACATTTATCTACAAATAAACTACAAATCAGTTTAAGTATGTATAAAGCAGTATTGTTTTTAAGGGTATCTATAAAATTACTACATCTATACTACAATTAAACTACGATCTATGTTGAAAAAAAATGTTGACTACAAAATTTTCTCTTCATCTACAAAATTTCTACAAAAAAACTGTAAGGCCCCGTGAAAAATGTGTGCTCAAAACCCAGTAGCTCGTAGGGTCAGGACCGCATTTCCACCGCAATGCCAGTCAGCGTGTCAGTCAAATTTGAGGTAAAAAATGCGGTGCATTATGTGACCGCAAATCGTGTATGCGGACCGTATTTCCGCCGCATACCCAAACAGTGGAATCAGGTTTTTGGAACACTTTTTACGGTCCATTCTACGGACCGCATTTCAGATATGCGATCGCAAAGTGCGACCGTAGACCTGACTCGGACTCCTAATTTTCTAAATTTTAAACCCGACCCCCTTTTTAATAAAACACCCCAACCCCCTCATTTTTAACAAGTTCCTGAACAAAATAAAAGAGAGGAAGAGAGGGTTCTTGAGAGAGAAAGTCACCTTCTTCAAATTTGACTCTTCCAAACTATCCGGGCCGGAAAATTTCAAAGCGATTATCTTCATCCCCATTCTTGCAGGTAAAATCCCTAAACCATTTTCATAAGTTTTCAGGTTTAATTAGGGGGGGGGGGGGAGGGGGGAAGAGTCTCATGCATTGATTCTTGATAATAGAGGTTGAAACATACATGCATGCCTTTTAAAACCTAAAATCTAGTAAGAGGAATTGGGTAGGAGTAAAGAATTATACAAAGGAGGGTTGGCAATCTAAATGTGTTCGAGATGTGATTGTGAACTTTGATTCTAAGAAATATGTGTTAATTTGTGCACTAGATTGACGTTGCTAGACTTTTGGTGAAGTTGAAAGTAGAAATTAAAAGGAAATTCAGCTCCAAGTATGTATGGCTAACTTTGACCTTTGTAAAATCACCTTGTTTGGTGTTCGAGTGCTTGGTAGGTGATTTCTACGTGGATTGCATGTGAAATTCTTGTGATTGGTACGGTTGAGTGTTTGTGGTTATGTCTTTCGATATAATGATGTAAGTAATTGGCAATAAACTAAGTGTGTGATTGTGAATGTGCTATGTGGTAAGAATTGTGAAACAAATGATGGAAGAAAATGGTAATTGATGTAACTGGAACAACTGAGGTAATAACATATATGGCTTGTCGGGGAAAATTCTCGTTGTAACATGAAAAGCATATGAGATGTGAAATACGATGGAAATGGTATTGATGTCTATGGAGGTTCTTGTCAATTGTTGTTGTTGCTCTTTGAGAATTGTTGTTGTTCTTTGTGAATTGTATTTGTTGTGGTATTATTTGTGAATTGTGATTGTTCGGTGGGATTGGGTTGCGCGCCGCAACACGAAGTAATAAGGTGTGGGTTGTGGTGATAAGGGTGGCCGAGGTAATAAGGATGGAAAGTGATCGATATCACTATTGAAATGAAAATATGAGAAAAAGTTGTGAAATCATTAGGGGAAATGGAGAGATTGCAAATTTGTTTGGCTTGATTGTTTCCTTTCATGTGTATTTGGTTGTTGATTTCATTATTACTTGTTACTTGTGTATGGTTTGAGTTTGCTTAGGGCAAAGTTTGATCATACATACCAGTACAATTCAAATGTACAGACGTCCCTTTTGCCGGGGGCGCTACATTCGTGTTATGATTGTAGGTGGATCTATAGCAGGCACTCCAGTCCACCGACCGTAGCTCCCCTTCATCCTCCGTCAGCTGCATTGGTGAGCCCCTTTCCTTCGGGGCCCTGCGTGGCTCAGGCCGCTGTTTATTCCGGAGTCTTATTTTGGTTTTTGTGTAAGGTATAGCCGGAGCCTTATTCCCGGCAGGTACTGTATTATCCTTTTGTATCCTTAGAGGCTCCGTAGACAGGAAATGTGGGTTACGAACTTATGTAAAATATATTTTGTATGTTGGGCGATGTAATTTGTAAACCACGCTAGGTAATCATGTTTGTTATTGTATATTTTGTAAGAAGGTGTTTTAATTATAATGGCTATTTCTTTTTATTAAGGAGTAATGAAAATACGGGGTAACACGTGGGATAGGAAAGGCACCCAGGTCCGCTTAATTGGGGCTACCCGGTCGAGCGCCGGTCATGTCCCTCGGTTTTTGGGGCATGACAAAAACTACAAATAAACTACAAATCAGTTTTAGTATTGTATAAAGCTGTATTGTTTTTAAGGGTATCTACAAAATTACTACATTTATACTACAATTAAACTACAATCTACGTTGAGAAAAAATATTGACTACAAAATTTTCTCTTCATCTACAAAATTTCTTCAAAAAAACTAGAAAAAAATTACAAATCAGTTTAAGTATTGTATAAAGCTGTATTGTTTTTAAGAGTATCTACAAAATTACTATATTTATACTACAATTAAACTACAATTTATGTTGAAAAAAAATATTGACTACAAAATTTTCTCTTCACCTTCAAAATTTCTACAAAAAAAACTACAAATCAATTTAAGGTTTCAGGGTGAAGCTTAGTCTTTAAAAGTTGAATCTTTGAATCAAAGTCAGAAGAAGGGGTAGGGGATTGATTGGTTTCAGGGGTGATTTGAAGGTAAATATTGTATAGAATTTTGAGATAGACATTAACATTTGACACGCCTGAGGCTGGGCTTATGCTTCTCTTCTCCAACGAAAAAATTGAGAGCCCTAGATTGCTTTTGCTTACATACCAAAAAGGCAGTATCTCTATGTCATAAAACCATAAGAATATGATTTTGAATCCGAAAAGAAATAGGAAAGCGTGGGCCCTACTATTTCGTACGTAACAAAATTGCAATTTCCATCACTGTATTTTTTGAGAAGAAGAAGGAATGGAGAAGAGGAAGAAAGGGCAGGGGAAAAACGGCGCAGGTCTTAGTAATTAGGGGGATAGAGAAACGTGGGATATATGGACACCTTTAATTAAGGAGTAAAAACTATCCATTAATTAGACCCTTAATTAAGTATGATATAGGATTGGTAATTTAGTATACTAAGTGTAATTAAATCAAAACTTAAACATTAAGGGTAATAAGGTTTCCTATGTGGCATAGGAATGTAAAAATTCCTATTTAAAATTGATGCTTTGGGCTTAAATGTTAGCCCATCTTTATTTACTTGGTCCTTTTGAGGCGTAAAAATTGCACGGGGCGCCCTATTTGGGCGCCTCTTTTTAACCTGTAGTCGCTTTGTCTTTTTGTTTGCATCCGTACCCACTTTTTAAAAAACTTCAGCTATATAACTGGGATTCCGGGTTACCAAACAAAAACTTCAGCTCTAGAGCTGAAGTTTTTATTTTATAACTAGCAAACTTCAGCTCTAGAGCTGAAATTTTCGGGTTACTAAACAAAAACTTCAGCTCTAAAGCTGAAGTTTTTATTTTATAACTGGCAAACTTCAGCTCTAGAGCTGAAGTTTCCCGGTTACTAAACAAAAACTTATAAAATAANAATCAGTCTAGTCAAAGGTGATGCAATAGATGAAAAGCCTGCACAAATCGCCGGTAATAACCTGCTAATCCCAGAAAACTCCTGATCTCGGTCACTGAAGTGGGACGTGGCCAACTCTGAACTGCCTCAATCTTCTTGGGATCCACCTTAATACCCTCTCCGGACACAATATGCCCCAAGAATGCCACTTACTCAAGCCAAAACTCACACTTGGAGAACTTAGCATACAGCTGCTGCTCTCGCAAGGTCTGAAGCACTACTCTCAAATGCTGCTCGTGCTCTCCCAGGCTACGCGAGTATATCAAGATGTCGTCAATGAAGACGATGAAGAAGGAATCAATATAAGGCCTGAATACCCTGTTCATCAGATCCATAAATGCTGCTGGCGCATTGGTCAAGCCAAAGGACATCACTAGAAACTCATAATGGCCATATCTAGTCCGAAATGCAGTCTTCGGAACATCCGAGTCTCGAATCTTCAGCTGATGATATCCTGACCTCAAGTCAATCTTAGAGAACACCCTGTCACCCTGCAGCTAGTCGAACAAATCATCAATACGAGGCAATGGGTACTTGTTCTTGATGGTGACCTTGTTCAACTGGCGGTAATCAATGCACATCCGCATGGTCCCATCCTTCTTCTTCACAAATAGCACTGGTGCGCCCCAAGGCGACACACTGGGCCTGATAAAACCCTTCGCTAGCAACTCCTCCTTCAATTCCTTCAACTCCTTAGGGGCCATACGGTACGGTGAAATGGATATAGGCTGAGTGTCTGGGGCCAAATCAATGCAGAAATCAATATCACGATCCGGAGGCATGTCGGGTAGATCAGAAGGAAACACATCGGCGAACTCTCGAACTACTGCACTGAATCAATCGTCGGAGACTCTGCAGCAGTGTCTCGAACATAAGCTAAGTAAGCCAAACACCCTTTTCTAACCATGTGCTGAGCCTTCAGGAAAGAGATAACCCTTCTAGGCATGTCAACTGTGGACCCCTTCCACTCCAATCTCGGCAACCCTGGCATTGCTAGTGAAACAGTCTTGGCATGGCAATCAAGGACGGCGTGATATGGAAATAGCCAATCCATGCCCAAGATGACCTCAAAATCGATCATGTCCAGCAATAGAAGATCTGCTCTGGTCTCGGAACCACAGAAAGTGACCACACAGGACTGGTAAATCTGATCCACAATCACAGAATCACCCACAGGAGTGGACACATGAACAGGAACACCCAAAGGCTCAGGAGAAACAACCAGGCGAGCGAACAGAGACGATATATATGAATAAGTAGACCCTGGATCAAAGAATACCGAAGCATCCCTACCACCAACGGAAATAATACCTGTGATGACGGCATCTGAGGCCAGTGCATCTGGCCTGGCTGGAAGAGCATAGAATCTAGCTGGAGCGTCGGCTGCCTGGCCTCCACCTGACTGGGGAGTAGCTGGCTGACCTCTCCATGTCTGGCCTCCACCTCTAGGACGGCCTCTACACGTCTGCCCTCCACCTCTAGGTGGCTGGGCAGCTGGTGTCGGAGTCTGGGGCGGCTGACCTATTGTACTGCCTTACCCCGAAGTCTGGGGCAAGTCCTATTCAGGTGACCCGGATCTCCACACTCGTAGCATGCTCTAGGAACCATATCCTGCTGCCCTGAAGTCTGAGTCTGCTGACCCGAATACCCACCAGAAGAACCCTGGATAGCTGGTGGACGATAGGAACTCTCTGGCATGGCGCTGAAAGGAGCACTAGAAGAATCCTGATATCCAGAATACTTGCCGGAGGGACCCTAAGTAGCTGGTGGGCGGTAAGAACCCTCCGGCATTGCACTGAAATAAGGCCTCGCTGGGGCACCTCGGGGAGGGGGTGGTGGTGCTGAGNGAGCTGAAGTTTTTATTTTTTAACTGGAAAACTTCAGCTCTAGAGCTGAAGCTTTTATTTTATAACTTGAAAACTTCAGCTCTAGAGCTGAAGTTTTCGGGTTACTAAACAAAAACTTCAGCTCTAAAGCTGAAGTTTTTATTTTATAACTGGCAAACTTCAGCTCTAGAGCTGAAGTTTCCCGGTTACTAAACAAAAACTTATAAAATAAAACTTCAGCTCTAGAGCTGAAGTTTTTATTTTATAACTCGCAAACTTCAGCTCTAGAGCTGAAGTTCGCGAGTTAAAAAAAAAAACTTCAGCTCTAGAGCTGAACTTCAGGCCCGGCTACTAAAATGCTAAAGTTTTGTGTAATTGCCTTTGCTACTTCAGCCCCGTGTGCTGAAGTTATGTGAAAAAGCGGGTACGCTTGCAATTTTTTTTGCAAAGCGAGCACAGGTTAAAATGTGGCACAAAAAGTGAGTATAGATGCAAATGCCCCTTTTGAGGCGAAACTCAAGTGCAACGACCCACATTTTAAGTATCATTAACTGCCCATCACCTGTTCTAGCCTAACACCTTTTCAAGGCACAATTACTATAAAATTTCAAAATCATAAAGGGCATAGCGTATCCAATCCTAGTCATTCTAATTCCCTTAAAGAAATTCATAACAAATTAGGATTCCATGTATTCTGGACAGTTCGTTCGGACTTAATCTAAAAACTTTAGGAAAAGTTAATTACCTTTTTTTGAACATCCGTAGAAATGCTTATAGACACGTATTTAATCAAGTTACCGTGATTATGTACACATTCTTGTGACACGATTACGATTTCAAAAATAAATATTCATAGCAATGCTTTAGGCGCTCTCTTAATCTATTATCATGATTATGTATACGTTCGCGTGGCATAATTACGATTTTCAAAATAAGACCAAGGTATGCGTTCGCGCAACTTTGGGTGAAACAATCTTACATTAATAAAGCGTGATTAATTATGTACACGTACGCGCGACATGATTTTAGCGCCACAAACAAAGTGGGCTTACACACATGTGATCCTTTTCAAAAGATAAATCCATAAACGCCATAATTAAAAGCGGTAAAAGGTAAAATGCACATAGGTTCTAAAATACATAATTAAAACAATTAATTAAGCCAGGTACGATTAAAGCGACCGTGCTAAAACCACGGAATCCGGGAGTGCCTCACACCTTCTCCCGAGTTAATAGAATTTCTTAACCGGTCTTTTGGTTTCACAGACTTTAAAACAGAGTCAAATTTCCTCGATTTGGGATTTAAAATAAACCGGTGACTTGGGACACCATTAAATTATTCCAAGTGGCGACTCTAATTAAAATAATAATTCCTTTTTGATTAATGTCACTTTAATTGAAAAAGCTCCCTAATCCCCTCGGGCAAAAGGAGGTGTGACAGCAATCGCGGACACTCTCATGCAATCGTGTACAAGGAAACTTGTAACAGAAAACCAGCAGTTATCAGCCAACAACCTAAGTCCAAAAATGATCTGTTAACCACCCGAAACTCACCCGAGGCCCCCGGGATCTCAATCTAATATACCAATGAGATAACCCAATACGAACTTAGTCGAACCCTTAAACCACCTCAAACAACATCAAAAATACGAATTACACACGGATTCAAGCCTAACAAACTTTGAAATTTTCAAATTCTACAAACGATGTCAAAACCTAACAAATCATGTCCGATTGACCTCAAATTTTGCACACGTGTCATAAATGACACCACGAATCTACTCCAACTTTCAAAAATCCAATCCGACCCCGATATCAAAAAGTCCCCTCCGGGTCAAACTTTCCAAAATTCCACCTTTCTCCATTTCAAGCCTAATTCTATTATGGACCTTCAAATCACAATCTGGACGCGCTCCTAAGTCCAAAATTACCTAACGGAGCTAACGAAACCATCAGAATTCAAATCTGAGGTCGTTTACTCATAAGTCAACATCCGATCAACTTTTCCAACTTAAGCTTTCAAATAAGAGACTAAGTGTCTCAATTCATTCTGAAATTATCCCGGACCCGAACCAACTAACCCGATACGTCATATAACAGCTGTAGACTACAAAAGGAGCGGAGCAGTAAATGGGGGAATGGGACTACAACTCTCAAAACGATCGGCCGGGTCGTTACAATAAGATGGTCACAAACTTCAATATGTATTACTTGATTTAACTAGTATTGTTAGGCCTTTGACAAAACTGTTAGGCAAAGCGACATGAGGCCAAGGGACAAATTAAATCTGTAAGGTTCATTTAGTAAAAACTAGGGGTGTCAATGGTTCGGTTCGGCCGTTTAGTTTATAAAATTTGTACCATACCAATTTTTCGGTTATTCTATTATGTATAACCAAAATTAGACTTTTTGAAACTGTCCCAATCATGTCGGTTTCACTTCGGTATCGGTACGGTTCGGTTAATTTTCGGTATTTTTTTAAATGTCATGTAAATTCACCAGTAGAAGTTGACTGCAATAACATACGCTCTTTTATAGGACTTAGCAAAACTCTCTAGATATTTTTACTGTTCAAAGGGTGATGAATTAAAAAAAAAACATGAAAGATGACTAGAGTATCCATCAACTATTTGATAGAAACGTAAAGAAACCAAGTAAAAGCAAAGAAAATATAAATCATGCGAGTGGAAAGATATTAACCAAGCTGGGACTTTAGAATAAAGTCTATATTAAATATTCAAAAAGATAAATCTAAATTATATGAAAGGAAACATATTCAATACATTGCAGTTTGCTACTCATAATCGCTAGAATACTTTGTGTCTTGCTAACAAAGATACTTGAAATAACTTAGTTTAAGTATAAGTAGCATAATAGGTTGTAGGAATTATTATTTTGAGTTTAATTACTTGTTGGCTTGTAACAGTTTTCATAATTTCAAGGCCCAATAAAAAATTTAATGCTTTATTAGTTTTAAACTTACTCTATAAATATATTTTTCACATGTAAAATTTATTCGATATGGTTCTGTCACGACCCATTTTCACAACAGGTCATGAGGGCGCCTGACACCCTTGTCAGGCAAGCCAATTGCGGAAACACTTCCAAAATACTTATGTTGCTTTTAATTAGAATAAGTGAAATAAACACTCAATTTGAAATTTAAACCAGAAGAGCTGAATACTGTAATATTAAAATTACACAACCCCAAAATAATCGTCTACCAAAGTGTGTGCCAGAACCTGGTGTCACAAGCTACAGGCAACTAGTAGAATATACATCCAAAAGAATATCACACTACCCTACTGTCTGGATCCAAATAGACAGAAAATAATAATACAAAAGAAAGACTTCTTCGGTTGCGGATCGACATGGAGGGAAAGCAGCTCACCGTAGAAGTCCCAAATCCGCTCACGAATGCGCACCAGAGTGATAACCAGATCCACCTGCCTCAGACCCTGTGCAGTTAAGTACAGAATCGTAGCATGAGTACATAAACAATATGTACCCAGTAAGTATCTCATCTAATCTCGAAGAAGTAGATACGAGAGGTCGACCCGATACTTACTAAGGTCAAGTAAAATGAGAAGAATTTACAATAAGCAGTAATAACTCAGTTTATAGGAATTAGCAAGTACAAAACATCAATTCTTCCTTTAAGTTGTCATTACGAGTGTCCATCTATACATGAAAGCAAATATGAGGCCTAACCCACATAAAAAGGGTCACATAAGTCATGCGCATATAATCACCGAGGAACGTACGGCCCGATCTAGCATAAAAATAGTAAATTGTGCACTGCCGAGGGTCGAACGGCTCGAACCATAGATGCATCTACTACCCCGCTCGCGAATCAACCGTGCGACGCGGTCAAATAGAAATAAACTCATTGCCACGCAATAACAACAATCACTACACATATGAGGGTGACCGTGCATAGAAATGCTAGTTATTTCCTTATAAGAACCAAATAGGTTAAGGGTCGTTTTCTAATTTCATTCTTCTTAATCACAAGAGTTCATTAAATCCCAGATAATCAACTATACTAGAATATCACGTAAAGCATGCTCATGGGTCCTAAACTACCCGATCTTAGCATAATAGTCGCTACGCACGGACTCTCGTCACCTAGTACGTACGTAGCCCCCGAATACAACAACAAATAATTCAATTATTATACCTATGGGGACAATTCCCTCTTACAAGGTTAGAAAGGAGACTCACCTCGTTCCAAAGCGCACTTCCAATATCAAGAACAAGCCCAAGCCCTTAATTCGGAGTCGAACGATCGCAAACTAGTTAAAATAAGCAAGAACTAGTCAATAAAGGCTTACAAGGTCGAATTCTAACTACTTAAGTAATTTCTCAACCTTTTCCACGAGTTTCCTAAATTCTGACCCCGGGCCCACGTGCCCGGATTCCAATATTTTTCAAAGGAAATTGTTCTCTACAACCTAAGGATCAATAATATATCATTTCTAGCTCATTACATAGCAAATTACATGATTAAATCTTAGTTTTATTGAAACCCTAGGTCTAGCTCTAACTCTTTGATTTTATCTAATTTTTAGTGTTTAATCTACCTAATATACATGTATTTAAACTAAGGATGAATGGGGATTACTTACCTTACAATGCTATGTTGAAACCCTCTCTTTGGAAGCACCAAAATCGCCCAAGTGTGGAGTTGTGTATGGAATAAATGACTTTGAGTTAGGATTAAATGAACTCTCTGCCCCCCAGCGATTTCCACTTCTGCGGTACCATGACCGCTTCTGCGGAAACCGCCTCTGCGGAAAAAGGTCCGCTTTTGCGGAAATGGCCCAAGAAGCCTGGACCGCCTCTGCGGTCAGGTGCCCGCTTATGCGGGTCCGCTTCTGCAGATTTGGGCCTACGGAGCTGGACCGCTTCTGCGTCTGGGAGCCGCTTAAGCGGGACAGCTTCTGCGGTCTCTGGGCCGCTTCTGCGGTTTCCCCTTGGCCTGGCCCTTTTCGCTTTTGCGATGTGCTGACCGCATCTGCGGTCCAAGAACCGTAGATGCGGTTATGACCGAAGCAGCAACTGAAGGTTGTTTTTCTTACATTTTCTACGTCGCTCGAACCTCGCTCGTTTGACGCTCGGGCCTCCCGAGCCCCGCCCGAACATACCGACAAGTCTGAAATTACGAGGCGGACCTACTCGAACCCTCGGAACTCCCAAACAACGCTAAATCTTGGAATCACCCCCTAAAACCAAATGAATCAAACTATTGAATCTTAAAGTTCTTAATTCTCCTCTAACGGGTCACAACGCCCTTAAACTACTCGAATTGACACCAAATTTTACGAGCAAGTCTTAATCAATATTACTGACCTATACCAAGCTTCCGAACCAAAATCCGAGCCCGATACCTAGGGAATAAATGATTACTTAGTTTCTTTAATTCCTTAAAACTTCAATTAAACAATTTTAGATAAAAATTCATTACTCGGGCTAGGGACCTCGGAATTCGATTCCGGACATACACCCAGGTCCCATATTTTCCCACAGACCCTCAGAAATTTCCAAATCACGAATCCGGGTCCGTCTTCCCAAAATGTTGACCGAAGTCAAACTTGGTCTTTTTAAGAAAATCTTAAAGAAGCAAATGGGCATATTTTTACTCAAACTCTTCCAACTCCCAAACCGGTCTCCCCTGCAAGTCGTAAATTAGTTAAAGCAAGTACGGGAGGCTTTATTTAGGGGAACGGGGTTCGAAAAGGTAAAACGACCGGTCGGGTCGTTATAGAGCATCTCCAAACTTTACTAAGTACCTTGTAACTAATTTCCTAGTTTGTACACAAGCCCCCCAATCTGAGTCACAGTAGGCCAGTAACTGATTGGTGTTCTGAGCAGGCATGAACAAGCCCAGACCTGCTGCTTCTTTGACATATCTCACGACTCTAAGGGAAGCTTCCATGTGTGAGACCTTTGGTCTGTGCATAAACTGACGTAGCACTTGAACAACAAATGCTAAGTCAAGTGGTGTCATAGTGAGATAGAGTAGTCTTCCTACAAGTCTCTGATAAGGTCCTGGATCCTTGAGGAGATCCTCTTGAGTGCCCTTCTGAACAGACTTATCATATTCCTCATAAGTGAGGTTTTGGTTGAACTCTAGAGGAGTACCTGCAGGTTTTGCTCCCCCGAACCCTGATTCACCAATAAGCTCTAAGGCATACTTCCTTTGACACATAACAATTCCTTCTCTGGACCTTGCAAACTCAATGCCAAGAAAGAATCTCAGTTCTCCCAAGTCTTTCATTTTGAACTTGGTTGGTAAGTCTTTCCTTGTCTAAGTTAGCAGCTGTTGGCTACTGCTTGTTGTTGATACCCAATTATTCCCTCATATTTTCCATATATATATATATATATATATATATATCCAATAATTATCCTCCAAATTATTTTTGTGATGATTTAATCATCTAAACTCGTCATTTATACCCATATTAGGTTTTAAATATTTTTAGTACATTTGTTATAATTACATTTGCATTTTTAAGGCTAAATTGCACATTTTGCAATAATAGCCCATATGTAATTATATTTATGCTAAAAATAACCTTTTATATTTTTATAATTTTAAATAATTGTTTTAATCATTTTTATGCACAAATGATATTTCTTTATTTATTTATTATTTTTATAAATTATTTATTTGTTAAAATTGAGTATTGAGATTCTAAGCCCGCCACCTCTCCAAAATCCTCCCCTAATCCCGTTCCTAATGGGATTTTCCTCCCATTTCGACATATTTCTTTTATTGGGTGATTCTTTACGGAATTACCTAGTACTTGCCTAAACATGGAAAGTATCCCTACTTTTATTTTGTCCTAATCAATCTTCATCTCTTGAATCTGGACGATATTAAGTCCACACACGTTATTTTGCACCATGTGAGCCCGATCTGTTCAGATCTTGCTTAACCCTAAGATTAGGGTTTACAAATCCTCTTTGATTTGAACCAAAGCTGGTTCAAGCTTTGATTTTGAGTATTATCTCGCCATTATTCACCCTATTATGTGAGAATCTGCCTATTTATGTCGATTTCTTTTACTTACCCTAAATTAGGGTTTCAGATCCTTTTTAATCGAACCAAATGTGGTTTGATTCTGTGTTCTTTTCAAATAATCTCCTGTCTATGTTCATTTTATGCAATATGTGATTATTTTGTCCTTATTTTTCTGCTGATTTTGTGTGGTTTGCCAAAAACTAGGGTTTTGAATTTTTCTTTTCGTATTGATTTAGATACCTGCCTTTTAGTGTTGAATTAATTACTTTTCATGTTTATGTGTTTAATTCCTACAGTATTTAAACCCCTCACCACTCCCCTTTGATTAAGTTCGAAAAAATCCTTAAGAACACAAAACTAAGGCTGTTTGCTTCCACTCTTGAATAATCTTGTTATGTATTCTGATTCCTGGCCGGCTAAAAGCCAAGGGCAGAAATTTCCAAGTTCTTGCTCTTGTTTGGTGATATTTACCATACTGTTGAATTCCTTCTTCCTTGCTTCATCTTAACTGGTGAGTTACCATGCCTTTACCATGTCATTCTGATTATCTGCCATTTCATTTATGTGTTACTTCAATTAAACTATGCTATCCTAAATGCTATTACATTTGAGACATGCTTAAATCTACTGTGAGTTTGTTAGTTCGATTTTACTTAGCCATATGTCACTGATAACTATCTTTTTAAGTTTAATTCTGTTATAATCCTGCTCTTTGAACATGCTCTCATATCTCCTTCTATGGACTAGTTAACTATGTATAGATGTATGCATTAATAGAATTACAAGTCTGTTTGCTGAATCTGCTATAATGTGGCCTGTTTGATCTTGTTTCATCATATTTTGACACCTCTAGTAACTGCCCTAATTAGTTCCTAACATGTCATGATCTATTGCTAATTGGTTTCTTCTTATGACACTAGTTTCTGCACTTAGCCTAATCTGGATCCTCTTTTATCACTATAAATCTATTTTTGTGACTTTTGATTGACTTCATTTCCTGAAAACTTGACTAAGTCTGCCTAAGTTCAAGCATGTCTGTTATTTGTGTGTATATGCTCAATTTGGATTCTGTACTTCAGTGAAATCCGTTGACTCCATTCTATTCCTTTACTATCTGGTCCTTCTGAATTCTTATTCTTAGCCGGCTGAAAGCCAAGGCTATTTAGGTTCTGTCCTTTGGCCTCCCTAGTGTGAGCGTTGCTCAGGGTTCATGTGAGACCCTTGTGAAATCTGACGCACTAGAACCTAGTCCCTAGTCTTTTCCCTGAACTTTTTCTGATCAATCTCTCTAGTATGAGCACTGCTCAGGGTTCATGTGAGACCCTTGTTAACTCTGACGCACTAGGACTTGGGCTCTGCCTTGATATATGAGTGAATCACTCAACAACTGGTTATTTTGTATCTATGAGCTATTGTGAGTTGAAGGCCTGGCCTGTCCAGATGTATTTGGGCCTGCTGTAGGCTCCCTATAATTATACTTATTCTGTAATTCATTACATTAAATTCTGGTATGTAATAATTATTTGTAATAACAATTTTGGGGTATTACTGAAATTGGGAAGGGGTTCTAGCTTATATTTGCAACAAGTTGGGCAGAAATCCTACCTATAGGTCCAATAATGTGTTATTAAATGTAGTATGTTAGAAATCATGTCTATAGGTATTTTGTCATGTTTAGTCATCATATACGGGCAGCCCTGCCTATAGGTTCAATGCTTGGTTCAATTATGTTCTGTTTTTGCTTGCTAGAGACCATGCCTACAGGAAATAGGTGATTTGATATGTGTGCAAAATCCTCGTTTACATACCGTTCTGTTCACAAATTATAGAAATCATGTCTATAGGATCAAAAAAATTGGATCAAATTATAGAAAGCATGCCTATAGGTTTGAATCAACCTAATTATCATTTCTGCCCATTTGTTCATGAGTTTTCAAACATTGTGTTGTTACCCTCACTAGAAAACATGCCTATAAGATTAAAACAGATAATTCTGGATATGTTTCTATGATTGCCACTATTTATTATCGCATGAAACGCCTAGATATAATGCTAGTAGGTTTAATCTCATTACGCTAAAATCAGTAGGCAAATTTATATAGGTCCTGGTAATCGTATTAAGAAACTGGCTTTAAGTGCGTAAGCATATGATCATTCGTTCGGAACCACATAGAGATCCTGGCTATAGGATTCTGCAATTAATAAAAATCTGTCAATGTTAACCAGTTTGGCATGCATTTATTGTCTAATTGCGGAGGCCAACTTGAGCCCTTACTTGCTTATAAGTGAAAGTCCAATGTGTTCTGTATGTCGCCTAGTTTTTGACATTTTTGAGCAGCCTAAGTTAAAGTCTAGAACCACCCTGAGATAGAGGTCTAAATTCCTCCTGGACTATAAGCATGGGACGGGTAGTGCACGCGTAGGACACGACTTAGAATTGACTAGTGCGCTTCAGGTAAGCAACTTAAAGACAGTAATTGGGTAGCAGGAGATAATAGTCTGTGCCCGCTGAATAATATGAGTAACAACCCATCTCGAGGGAGTTACGAAGTATTATTTATGTTGCACGGAGTGATCCTTTAGGCTAAAAATCTTAGGACCCCCCTCCCACCTTGTCTTTCAATCGATTACTCATGTTTAGTAATTCTTTATTTCTTAGCTTTGATCACATAGACTAATTCATATAACTGAGTTCGGCCAGGACCCACAGTTGTGGACCTCGAAGAGTGCCTAACACCTTCTCTTCGAGGTAATTTCGAGCCCTTAACCGATCTTTGGTGGCGCAAACTGGTTAGACAGAGTTATTTGCAAATAGGTACCCTAACGCACCTTAATCCGTTAGGTGGCGACTCTCTCTTTTAACACCTTCCTTAAAAGAGTTGTCACGTGTCGAAACCCGATTTCGCGAGAAAAAGGGGCACGACACCTATAATCAATAGGTCATCAACATATACTAGTATTATAGTAATATGACAGCCTGCCTTCTTAGTGAAAAGGGAGTGGTCATAATGACTTTGTTAAAACCCCATCTAAACTAGAGCTTCTGTAAGCTTTTTGTTCCATTGTCTTGGTGCTTGTTTGAGCCTATACAAGGACTTATGTATTTTGTAGACCTTCAGATTCCCCGCCCCCCCTGTCTGGCAAACCCCTGAGGACGCTGCATATAGACTTCTTCTAAAAGATCACCATTCAAGAAAGAATTATGAACATCCATTTGGTAGATGAACCAGCCTTTGGATGCTGCCAGGGCCACTATTGATCTAACTGTCACCATCTTTGCCACATGTGAGAAGGTCTTTGTATAATCCAGTCCCTCCTTTTGACTGTAGCCTTTAGCTACCAATCTAACTTTATATCTCTCTATCTCCCCTAAAGCCCGGTACTTGATCTTGAATATCCATTTGCTACCAATAGGGATCTTGTCGGGGGGAAGATCAACAATCTCCATGTGTGATTAGCTTCTAGAGCAGCAATTTCAAGTTGCATAGCTTCTACCCATTTTGGACGCAAAGTAGCCTCTTTGAAAGTCTGAGGCTCTTTGATAGCTGTATATGCTAATAGAGCCTGCTTGTAAGGCTGTTTAATAGCATCATAGGACACATAGGAACTTAGGAAGCCATAGGATATTGACAAGATTTGTTCTTGACAAGAATCACATAATCCTGCATCTAGGCAGGTTGCTTCCTTTCTCTAGTGGACTTTCTTAACTCCTGAGGAGGTGGAGTCTCAGAAGGTTGATCATGAGAATCTGAGGTTGGAGCATTAAACTCAGTAGGTGAGGAAGTGGCACTATACTGATGTTCTTCATTAGGGACATAAGCAATGGCATAAGGTAGTTCTTGACAAGGAGCAGAAGGATGTGAGGAAGCATCTTGTGAGTAGACCTCTCCAGCTGGTAGCAAGTCAAGAATAGGAAATGTAGGGATACCAATATTGTCACGACCCCAGTTCGCCCTCCGTGAACTATCGTGACGGCACCTAGTCTCTACAACTAGGTAAGCCTAACAAATGCGAAAAACAACTAATCTTGCGGAATAAATAATCAAAAGCCGAATAACTGAAAGAAATAGTATCTAAATGCTGCTTGGCATATACACGCAATTTTTCAAAAGCTGATACACTATCCCAAAACCCGGAAACTCACAGATCCACAAGCTGAGAAAACACTACATAGCTCTAATCTCCGGATTGTCTAATCAAGAACATAAAGTACAGAAGGGCTAAATACTAGATGCAGGAATAGAAAGAGACTCCTCGGTCTGCAGACGCGACATATATACCTCGAAGTCCCGTAGAATCGCCTCGCCTCAAGAATGGTAAGCCTAAGTAGAGGTACCTGGATCTGCACATAAAAAACATGCGCAGGAAGGGCATGAGTACACCACAGCGGTACTCAGTAAGTGCCAAGCCTAACCTCGGTTGGGTAGTGACGAGGAAGGTCAGGGCCCTATTGAGGTTAAATAAGATAGTAAGTTTAATAGTGTGAAATAAACAATGTAAATAAGTAACACAAGATATAAAGGACAACAACAACTATCACAGAGACAAGTAAAACACAGCAAGAGAATACAGCTCAGCTCCAAGATAACAACCGGGGATCTCCCAGGATACCGTCCTGTAATCCCCAAATATAAATACCATATCCAGTGGATCTCCCGGGTGCAGTCCCGTAGTCCAACTCATAAATGTGCAGGGGGATCTTCCGGAATGCAATTCCGTAGTCCCAAAGTAAATATACATGGGAGCTCCCGGGATACCGTCCCGTAGTCCCAAAGTAAAAGTGCAGAGGGATCTCCCGGAATACCGTTCCGTAGTCCCAAAGTAAATATGCAGGGGAGCTCCCGAGATACCATCCCGTAGTCCCAAAGTAAATACACAGCAACAACAGGAATTCAATTCAATCAATTTCATATCAAATGTGAAGCAGGTAATCCTAACCTAGCATGGTTCACGTAATACAATTAAGGCAGTTAAGGCAAATAGAGCAATTTAGTCAAGTAGACATGCTTCTCTAGGCTACAGCAGGTTTAGTTTCCAAACAGTGTAAGCAAGAAAAGGAAGAACACAATTTAAGGCTATTTTTAATGGAAAAAAAATCGGATTTCCAACAATTTGCACAAGTACGCGCTCATCACCTCACGTACGAGGCATTTCAATTACCACAATATCAATCCTAAGGGGAAAAGGTCCCCCACACAAGGTTAGACAAGCCACTTACCTCGAACAAGTGCAAGTCAACCTGAAACCACGCCTTTGCCACGAGTATCCGACTCCGAATGGCCAAAATCTATTCAATTTAAATTTCATAATGTAAATAACACCTCAAGTAACTGATTCCACAATTAAATTCTAAGCTAATACGCGAAATTAGGTAAAATGACCAAAACGTCCCTCAGGCCCACGTCTCGGAATCGGATAAAATTTATATTTTCGGAATCCTCACACTCTCACGAGTTCATGCATACCAAAATTACCAAAATCGGACCTCAAATGGTCCCTCAAATCATCACTCAAAGGTCTCCAATACTAAGCCCTAGTTTCCCCAAATTTTCACCCTTAATTTCTATAATTTATAGCTCTAGTCCGTAAAATAATAGCATAGGAACGAGTTTTAGGTCCAAATTCCTTACCTCAATGAAGTTCCCTTGAAATCCCTCTTTCAAATCGTCCCAAAAGCTCCCGAGCCGAGATAAAAATGGTGAAATAAACCTCAAAGTCGCGGAACCCCTTTTAAAATATAATGCCCAACAGTTTTCGCATTAACAAATGTCGTATTTGCGGTCCCGCTTCTGCGGAACAAATGTCGCATCTGCGATTTCCCGCTTAAAGGCAAAATCCGCATCTGCGGCCCTTTACCCGCAGGTGCGGTACCGCTTCTGCGGAAAATATACCGCATCTGCGGTTCCTGAAGGGATGGCCAAAATTCCGCTTCTGCGGCGCCGCACCTGCGGAACCCAAACCGCAGGTGCGGTTATGACAGCACCAGCAGCTGAAGCTGCAACTTAAACTCTAAAATTTCCTCCGTCAACCATCTGAATTCACCCCGAGGCCCCTGGGACCTCAACCAAAGGCACCAACAAGTCACAAACCACTACCCAAACTTGTACCAATCCTTAAAACACCTAAAACAACATCGAAACCTCGAATTAACCATGGATTTAAGCCTAAGAACTCTAAAATCCTCAAAAATACGCTTTCGATCAAAAAGTCTATCAAACCTCGTCCGAATGACCTGAAATTTTGCACACATGTCACAATCAACACTACGGAGCTACTCCAACTTTCGAAATTCCATTCCGACCCTCGGATCAAAATCTCACTATCGAACCGGAAACTTCAAAATTCGACCTTTCGGCATTTCAAGCCTAAATTAGCTACGGACCTCCAAAATACAATTTGACCACACCCCTAAACTCGAAATCACCTAACGGAGCTAACGGAACCCTTGGATTTCCATTCCGAGGCCGTCTTCACAATGTTCCAACTACGGTCAACTTTCCAACACTTAAGCTCTCATTTAGGGACTAAGCGTCCCAAAACTCTCCGGAACTCAAAACCGAACGTCCCGGCAAATCAAAATAGCAGAAATAAACTTGGGGGAAGTAGTTAATAGGGGATCGGGGCGTAAATTCCAAAAACAACCGGCCGGGTCGTTACAAGCACCCTTTATATATTTGAAGGGAAAGAGATGTTCCTGAAATACTACATGTATGCTCACAAATAAGGACTTGGTGTGCAGACTGTAGAGCTTGTATCTCCTTTGTGTTGAAGAATAACCTAGCAAGACTGCAGGAAGAGCTCTTGGTGCAAACTTATCATTCTCCTTTGGACTGGATGCATAGCAGAAACACCCAAAGACTCTAAGGTGTGTGAGAGAAGGAGGATGCAAATAAAGCATTTCAAAGGGTTTTTTATGTAACACTCTGGAAGGTAGCCTGTTAATAAGGTAAACTGCAGTGCTAACACATTCACCCCAGAACTTTAGAGGAAAAGCTGCTTGAAACTTGAGTGATCTGGCCATTTCAAGGATTGTTCTGTGTTTTCTCTCTACCACTCCATTCTGCTAAGGAGTATAAACACAGGAACTCTGGCGAATAATACCAAGAGAGGAGACCAATTCTTTGAAGTCAGCACTAAAAAATTCACTCCTATTATCAGTCCTAAGAGTTTTAACAGTAGTTGAAAAAGAATTCTGCACAGTGGTTAAGAAGTTTCTGATGACCACTATAGCATCAGACTTTGAATTAATTAAGAATAGCCAAGTATATCTAGCATAGTCATCCACAGTAGTGACAAAGTATCTTTTCCATCATATGTAGGTACCCTATAGGGCCCCCAGATATCACAATGTAGCAGTTCAAATATTGATTTAGTAGCTGTAGTACTCAACTGAAAAGGTAATTGTGATTGCTTTGCTACAGGGCACACCGTACAATGATATGAACCTACATTTTTCAATGCTCTAAGTATATCATGCCTTTTGATTACATCAATAGGAGCATGTCCTAATCTGAGATGCCATAGGTGAGTAGATTCATCACTAATAGACTCAGAACTAAGGTTGGCTGTGTGTGCACATTTATTTAACAGTTGTGATTTCTGGAATGAGTTCCCTTTCAGCAGATAGAGTCCATGCTCTTCCTTACCAATCCCCAGCACATGACCATTGTAGAGGTCCTGAAATATGCAGAAATCAGGGAAGAATGCCACTAAGCACTGTAATTCCTTGGTAAGTTGAGAAACGGACAATAGAGTGTACTTAAAGTCAGGTATAAACAACACATCACTAATATTATGGTCTTTAAGTACTGTAGTATTTCCTGAGTGTGATACTGTCACTACATTTCCTGTTGGTAATTGAACTATGCCTCTTTGATGTTTTGGTAAAACCTGATAATTGTTTAACATCTATAAATTGGATGTCATGTGATTTGAGGCACCCGTGGCTACTATCCAGTTATGATTAAGATACTTGGATAGTAAGGCTATCAGAGTACCTGCAGCAGCAGCCTTGGAAGAGGATCCCTCCTCAGCACTTTTGTTGAGTAGCTGGACAATCTGTTGATATTGTTGTTGTGTGAGATAGGGTGAAGGTGGTGGAGGCTGAGAATAAGTGGCAGATTGAGGCATCATAGACATCATAGGTATTGAGGCATAATAACAGGTTGAGACACTACAATATGATCTCCTCTACCATTTTGACTTGCATGTTGAACTCCAGCCTGCATCTGTGGCCCTTCTCCATGCTGATTGACATCAGCACTAGCATGATTAGCATATGGACCAGGGGTTCCTCCTTTCTTCTTAGGTTTAGAATCAGCTGGATAGCCAATTAGCTTATAACAATTTCCCTTAGTATGGCCTTTCTAGTGGCAATATTCATAATGTGCTTGATTTCTCCTTTGTTTGAAATTACCTCCTGAGTTAATAGAGGTTCTATTACTGTAAAGAGCAGTACTCTCCATTGTCTCAGACACTTGAGCTACGTGCGAGAAATTTGCCGAACTCCTTTGACTTTCCTGATCCACCAGTAGAGAGTAGGCCTTGTTGATGCTAAGAATTGGGGACATAATCATAATTTGGTTTCTGGACTGTGAGTATGACTCATTTAGGCCCATAAGAAATTGCAGAAGCCTGTGTTGTTCAAAGTGCTGAGCATACTTCTTCAATTCTGGACATGGACAACCAGGGTAGGGCATAAGAGCATCAAACTCATACCACAGATCCCTCAGTTTCAAAATGTAATCAAATATGGTCATGGTTCCTTGAGTCAATGTATGAATTTCTCTATGGAGATAGAGAACTCTTGACTCATTCACTTTATCAAATCTCTCCTTTAGATCCTCCCACACTTTGTGAGCATCAGATGCATACACTACACTACTTAATAGGCCTGGTCTAACTGCATTCATAATCCATGAGAGAACTACAACATTGACTTTCTCCCATTGATCATACAGTTCAGGTGCAAATTTTGATTTAGGAAATCGTTCGTCCACAAAACCTAGTTTACTCTTGCCTAGCAAACCAATCCTTATAGATCTACTCCACAAAGCGTAGTTATCTGATCCAATTAATTGAAGAGAAATCAGAGTACTACCTAGAGTATACGTTGGTTGAAGGAAGAGAGGATGATTGTGATCAATTGTGGGAATATTGACAGTAGCAGCTGTGCCATCACTTGTATCAGCGGTAGTGACATTCACATCATCTCCAATTGCCATTGTTGAGCAGAGTTTCTGACCTAGATTCAACACTTGCAAACCCTAATTTCACGACGCGTCACTAGAAGGCAATTCTACAGGTCTTCTGCAGAATTGAAGCAACACTAGAAATGAAGAGTGAAATTGAATTAGTGATTGAATGTAGATCGAGTCTCAAAGCTCTGATACCATGTTGACTGCCATGGAAATGGCACTTGAGCTAGAACAGAGACGAGCTCGAGAAGAGAGAATGTGATTCTGTAAAAAATGAAAAGCTGAGTCAATCACTGTACACTGAGTGTATATATACACAACTAACCTATAATATTAACTAATTTCTGGAACCTTCTAACTGCTAACTACCTAGCTTAACTGACTAAATAAGATTAACAACCTACTCACGACTAACTTGACTCTAATTACATCAGCTTGTTAGCTTTAACCATAATCAACAATTATAAGAATACAAAACCTAATGAAATTGTTTTAAGCTAATTCTACAAGTATATAAAGCGTGATGTTTCATGTACAACTACTTCAAAACGTATTTTGGTCAAATATGAAAAAATTTCACAATTGTTTTCTCCATTTATTTGCAAGTATCGGCATTAGAGATTATTTCCTACCGAAGGGTAGAACTCTTTCTTAGAATATACGATTAGAAGGATAGAGCAAAGTAAGAAGACAAGTAAATTTAGTGTTTTTTTCTAATTAATGGGAGAAATCCATCCGCAAATCAGAGTATAGAGAAGAATTGAGAATGCAACTGTAATTAGTATTTTCCATTCCTTGTGCGGTTGTGCCTATTCTTTTTTTTTTTTTTGTTTCCCATCTAGTGTTCGGTATCCGCATTGGAGCCCGACTATATCCGGATTCGTGCCGCGTAAGGCCCAATTCGGGGGGAAGCGCTCCCTACCAAGGATTTTTCCGTACACAGGGCTCGAACCCGAGACCTCTGGTTAAGGGAAGAGCAGTCTCATCCACTACACCTATTCTGTTAAAGATTCATTTGAGTTTTGTAGTTGTTTCTACTTACCGTTATTTGTGGAATTGCTCTACTATTCACTATTTTGAGACGGATTTAGGATTTCAACTTTATAGATTTAAATTTGTAATTCTATCATTTTCATTTAATTTAGTGAATTCAAAATCTATTATTATCTTTTAACAAATATACATGATTTAAGCCTAAAATTATGGGCAATGATGTTCACATTATCACGAGCTGTTCTTGGAAAATGTTCAAGTCAGTAAATTAAGTTAGCTAGTATTACCTTAAGAAATATTTGTGTTATTTTTGCATAAAATTAAGTGAAAATAATTGATAAAAATAAGATAAATTGAAAAAACAAGAACAAAAAGTTGGTCCTGCAGTAGGACTGACAATTTAGCCTACCCTTTATTTTTTCTGAAAAAGAATACGGGAATGATCAAAAGAAAATTTATTAATTCTACTGTAAGAACATAATTTATTACTCATATTAAATTAAAAACAAAATTTAATTTTTCTTTTATTACAGAACTACTAATTTCTACTGTAAAAGCTAAAAGCTGAGAGGTATTAGAATCACAGTTTCAGCTCGCTGCTTCTCTATTCAGAAGATATATGCGGCATATCTGAACCCTAGCTATACAAAAATCCAAACATAAACACGTGACCCTCACTCTCTCTCTCTCTCTCTCTCTCTCTCTCTCTACACTTTTCACAGACTTCGGCAGCTCACAGAGCAGCAATGGCGGCGGCGGCGGCTACGGCCACTTCTTTCTCCATCTCCTCCTCCACTTCTTCCGCATCCAAATCCCTAAAGCCTGCTCTTTCCGGTAGCTTAGGGTTCCTTTCTTCTTCGCCCCCATCGCTTAAGCCTCTCAGAGCTAAATCTCTTTCCTGTAATGGCGCTCGCTCTAGCTCCGGCGCGGCTCTTAATGCGCGCATGGTCGCTGCGCCTGCTACTATCAAGGCACCGTTTTCTCTCGATTTTGAAACTTCCGTATTCAAGAAGGAGAAAGTTACTCTTGCCGGTCATGACGAGGTGCATCTTTTCCCCTATCTATATGTATTTCACCTATTACCTCCGTTTCAAAAAGAATGGCGTATTTCTGTGTGTAAATTCTGTTTTTTGGTTATATTTTAGATATCATAAACTACATTGAAAAAGCTCAAATTTGCTCTCCATTACACGTTTGGTCTATTGCTTAGCAAATTGTCTTGTAGTTGACCTTGCCATCAACGGAGCTACTACGTGAAATGTGTGGACTCGTGTTCAAGTTTTTTATAGGAAAAAGGTCCAAATTATCATACAACTTTTTACTGTGTTTAAAATTACTTCAAGTTGGAGCTTGTTACTGTTATCTAAATTTCTAAAGGTGGGGATGATGTTAGACAAAAACTTAGCAGAGGGTAAAGTTGTTCAGTTTCGAATAACAAAGGGACAAATTAATCATTTTCCCTTTTTAAAATATTGTTACAAAAACTTCTTTGAAAAACTCAAACAAACAGTCTCGCATCTTATTTTTGAAAACTATGGTAGAAGTACCATATAATTCAGTTTTTTTGGCGGCGGAAGTATTAGTGTTATTTTTGTTCAACATATCTGTGATGAAAATGTTTATTTTTGTATGGGAAGTTCTTGGCTTTGATGTGTAACGTATATTGTTTGGGATTGTGGTGCAGTATATTGTGAGAGGAGGGAGAGATTTGTTCAAGTTGTTGCCGGATGCATTCAAGGGAATCAAGCAGATTGGAGTCATAGGCTGGGGTTCTCAGGTGAAATTTCTTGGTTTTGTTTTTATTCAATTGATTCAATTTGGGTATCTGTAGGATGTTTCATTCTGAGTGCATAATTGGAATATGAAGTTAATGTGAAGAGAAAGCTTGCTGTTTGAAGCTCAATGAAGTCTGAGGGAATAGTATTTTTGAGTGCGATTTGATACCAAGAGTTTAGTTAACTAAAATTTTTGAAAAAGATTTCTCTTTCTATATGTAGAAGTTTAGAAGTTTAGAATTTCTTTTGTCTTGTTTGCTATTTTTCGAGAGAGGTTCAATCTTTCGGATGTACTTAATAAAAGCAACTTTGAACTACTCATTTTGTTGACTTTTCAGAAATCGTATTTGTTCTCGCCAAGTGTCTGCTCTGCGTGCTATTTCTAGCATATTTGCTGATAATGTTTCTCTATTCTAGTATTTCGTGAGAGGATACTTCGTCCTCCATTCAAAATTGATGTATTTCACACTGTGCTTCCCTTGATAATCGGTTATGTCGGTAGATTTCATCTTTAACATAGAAGGTATTGTTTCACAATATATCTGAATACTGTTTTGACTAGTGGGCTAGTTTAAATATATAGCATTGAATTATTTTAGCTAAAAATGCACTTTTTTTTGGGTTTAGGTGAGATTTGATGTAATTCCTCTCTTCTGTTCATGCTTCATTCCTTCTTTTTTCTACATTTAGCTTATCGATAACTTCTTATTAGTAGGGACCAGCTCAAGCCCAGAATTTGAGGGATTCTCTTGCAGAAGCAAAATCTGATATAGTTGTTAAGGTAACACTTCATTTCCTTCTGGTTTAGAAGTTGAAGTTGAAACTGGATTTAATCTGGTGTGGATACAGATTAATTCCTCATAGTGTTGAAGCTTATGAAGTAAGAATGTTGGTGTTATGCAGATTGGTTTGAGAAAGGGTTCTCGCTCCTTTGCTGAGGCCCGTGCTGCTGGATTTACTGAAGAGAATGGTACCTTAGGAGACATATATGAAACTATCTTTGCCAGTGATCTAGTGCTGCTTTTGATTTCTGATGCGGCTCAGGTTGGCACATTGTTTTAGCCTCATGTTTTTTTCGTGACGACTTGGTAATTCTTTTTATTGAAGGCTGCCCTTGACCTGATAGTTCAATGTCTTGCCTAGGATGCTAGATATCTTGTTTTAGTGCTTCCTACTCTTCCAAAGCACGACAAAACTTAGTTTTCGTATGTCATAAGTCATAACTTTGTGCTTTCTGCTCCCACCACTGGTGATTAGATGTGATTTTGTTGTTTAGTGTATACTTTCACTAAACTTAGTGTTTTCTATGGGGAGATTTTGGACATTCTAAATAGAATTGATACTAGTTTATTTTGGTTAGCAAAAACACAGATTATTACTGAAATCACGTTTTCAAATAATATTTCTCCAATTCATCAATTGATAATCTCGTATACCAACTGATCCTTGAACTTGTTATTCAATGGAGTCTATTTAGCTTCAACAGATATTTGAACTGAAGAGAACTGAAGGATGGAACTTAAAAAAAAAGGATTAAAGACAAACTTTTTTGACACATTTTACCTCAAGAAAATGGAATTATTGATAGCTTATCAGACAGAGTATTCCTTCACCAGGTTTGCAGGTAGTGCCAGTTGCTTCACCACTCCTTTTTTTCTGAATTTTCTGATGTATGTGCAGGCTGACAACTATGAAGAAGTGTTTTCTCACATGAAACCAAATAGTATTCTTGGTCTTTCGCATGGATTCCTTCTCGGCCATTTGCAGTCAATGGGCCTTGACTTTCCCAAGAACATTAGCGTGATTGCTGTATGTCCCAAGGGTATGGGCCCATCAGTCAGGAGATTATATGTGCAAGGAAAAGAAATCAATGGTGCTGGAATCAATGCAAGTTTTGCAGTTCACCAGGTCTTCCGTGGCCCTTTATAGTTCACCCTCTTCTATTTTCCCTCTAACTCTTGGCTTTTATGTTCTATGAGATGTAATGCCTTTCACTATGTACAGGATATTGATGGAAGGGCCACAGATGTTGCTCTTGGGTGGTCAGTTGCCCTTGGTTCCCCCTTCACATTTGCTACTACCCTAGAACAGGAATACAGAAGTGATATATTTGGAGAGCGAGGTTAGCATGTTTCCGAAGTCTGGTTTTTTCACTTGCTAAACCAGTATTGTTGAGGTTCACTGGTTTTCTTGTTAGGCATATTACTTGGTGCTGTCCATGGCATTGTTGAGTCATTGTTCAGAAGGTACACCGAAAATGGAATGAGTGAAGAGCTTGCATACAAGAATACTGTTGAGTGCATAACTGGAAACATTTCTAGGACCATATCAACAAAGGTAAAACTTAACTGTTCAATCTTTTGATTTGATGTATCATGTTTAGCAAGATGCTTTTGTAGCTTCTCAAATTGTTCTGAAAGTGTTATACGTGTACTATACATCTTTTCTAGGGTATGTTAGCTCTATACAATTCATTTACTGGGGATGAAAAGCGGGAGTTTGCGATTGCATATAGTGCTTCATACTACCCCTGCATGGAGATCTTGTATGAGTGCTATGAAGATGTTGCAACAGGTAGTGAGATCAGGAGTGTTGTCTTGGCAGGCCGCCGCTTTTCTGTAAGTTGATTCTTCATCTTTAGTTTCATAACTGTTGGTCTCCCTCACACACACACACACACGCCCCC